>NW_022196897.1:81832797-81836312 GCF_008632895.1 Mastomys coucha
GAGAGAGAGAGAGAGAGAGAGAGAGAGAGAGAGAGAGAGAGAGAGAGAGATCTTTTCTTAAATAGAGGAAGAGAAACTGATGAGTTCCTTAACTCAAGTAGAGGCATATGGTTCACCAAAACATCCTTGGCACCTTTCAAACAGCTCTTCAAGTTTCGTCAAACAGCCTGTCAAGAAAGCATAAACTACTTCTGGAAATCACAATCTTTTGCCATATATTCAGGAAACTAATCCAGTACCATGTTGCATGTATACCTCACGATATTGTAGTTACAGACATTGGCTTAAAACTTGCCATAGTCTTGTAAACTATTGAGTGAATATTTTTCTTAAGGACACAAAGCCAAAAAAGTTTTTCTTCTCTTTATGGTTGTTCCAATTTTTTTCTGTTTTAAATAATTTTATCATTTAGGGTTTTTTTCTTATTTTTTCTATGTTCTTTCTTACACTAGATTATAATAAGATCCATGGCATTAGGAGTAACTCAGTTTCTCAAGTCTTGTTCTCTGTCTCTAAGATCCACATGACTCACAGATGCTAGTAAGTCAGGGCTGTTTAAATGATTGAATAAATGTTAGATTAGTCAAAGTAAAAGAAATGCAAATTCTGAAATAATAACCTTTGTGTTTCAGAAATCTAAAAAAAATAGGAATAACAGATCAAATTCAGTTGTGTCTACTGATGTGACGTATTTATGAAAGAGAATTAATGTTATATATAAAGATTTGTATTTTGTAATATTTGGAGCCCCCATTGAATCAAATATATTATTCAACTATGAAGAAAGATCAAAATCGAAGGTAGTTTGTAAAGCAATACCAAAGCATGACTATATAATAGCTGTTTAGAATAAATGACTGGCAGCTTGATCCAGTCCTCCTGAAAAGGAAGATACTTGTAGGATTATGCATTCAGCAACTATTTATCAAGCTCCTGCTAGTGTCCAGATATCTCTTTAGGATTTCAAGCCTGTAGACAAAAAAAGCAAATTTCTAGGGCTAAAGAGATGGTTAAGTTAATAAAGTTATGGTTCTGAATATTTAAAGACCTGATTTCAGATCTCAATGTGTACCTATAATCCCAGCACTGTGATAGGAATAGTTTAGCCAAAATCAGTGGGTTGTAGGTTCAGTGACAGACTCTATTTCAGAAAATAAGGTTGAGAGTAAAAAAAGAGGACACGTCATCAACTTCGGGCTTCTATATACATACATGTTCAAGTATAATTGCACATGTGGCTGCATGTGATCATACACACACACACACTATCTTCTCTTAAGGAACATATCTCTTTGATAAAAACAAAGGAATAAAATATTTTCATGTCAGTGATAATGTTTTCTCAGAATTACTAAGAAATGTATGAATTTGAAGTTGAAAAATGGTGGTTGCTAAGATCCTAAAAGGGCGAAGTTAGGAAAAGGGGCCTACAGCAAAATAAACCCCGAAAAGTAGACCTTAGTGTCATACACAACTAGTAACAGCAAGGCAAAGTGATTCTGACAGTGCAGTTGACCAATATTTTAAATGTAATTTCTTTTTAGCTAAAACAATATACTTAACAAAACACAAGTTATATTTCTGACATATACATCCTGTTGGGCATGGTATATCAGATGCATTTTTTGCAAAATAAACATTAAATTGATTAATTTTCTGAGACCTCTAAGTCCTGTTTACAAGCAGGAATAGAGAAATATAAACAATAAATTGAGGTCATTTTGTTTGATTTAATCTTTATTTGCCTTTTTCAGGGCTTTGCCTAAAAGAAAACTCTAGAGGGCAAAAAGTGCATGTTCACCCAGATAAGTCAGGCAAGTTAAGCTTGCAGGTAACCTTCAAAGCGGAGATGGATAAGCTGCCCTCCTCCTGGAATGCTGGGAATGAATACAGTTTACAACCTGGTAATTCCTGGAACCACCCGTATCACCAAGAATTTATGTTTTACTTATCCTAAACATTTTCCCTCTAAAATCTTGAGCATTACTTGGAAGATATATCATTTTTACTTTACAAAAGCTCAAGTGATTTCTATGTTATTTTAGGGCCAGGTAAAATCAGGACTCCTATGGGGATTATGTTGACCTCCGTCATTCTCCTAGACTACCATCCTGATCATTGTTTCAAAGTCAACAAGAACCTTTGTTAATTATGAAGCCATGTACACTATGTAAAGGGCTTTGGTGTAAACATTTCTTAATCTTTGTTGTACTCATGGGGCTGAGTTCATTGTTATATGAAAATATTTTTCCCAAAATTGTGCTATGCTTAAGTATGGCAACAATGAACATGCCAATGGTGTACCTATTGGGTACCTAAATTGGGCTGACCTGAGTTCCCTTATTCATTTACTCCGATTATATTCCTTGCACAGCAACCCTGTAATATTTCAGCCAGTCATTGTGGACATAGGAATTAAATGATTGAATTCAGTGACTGAATAATGAATCACAACTCAGGTTGCAAATAGGCATGAAAGTACCAACACTGGCATCTTTGCCTAACCCTAACAACTGTTGATATTAATGGCAATGGTTTGGACTTCAATGATGAGAAGGAAAATAAAGAGAATTTTTGTCCTTATCATCAGTAATTCTCTAAGAATTTCTCATAAAATGTGTCACTTTTACAGGAGAAAAATTCAAGGCAGATTGAATAGTTACATGTAACTACTCTTAAAAGAATGATAGCAGCTGTAATTGAATCCAGACAAGACAAATGGGTAAAGCAAGTGAGGTTCTGATGCAATATTCAATGGAACGATTACTTAATCAGAGAACTGTTGATCTGAAGATGCAGAAATCATTGAGGAACTACTGTGTGTGTTTTGCACTGAAGCTAAACAGCTTAGATCTTTTCTTTGCTACAGAATAAGAAAGGAAAGGTGCTGCTTAATTCAGTATAGCAAAATGACTTCTATTCTCTTTTCCTTATCTTTCAGATGACCAAGAGAATACTTATATTATTACAAGCAGTAAGTGGAAATCTATTGTATTTACTTATTTGGCATATTTTAAATGTACTCTTACATTTTTTTTGAAATGGTAAATTATATTGAGTGCATTTCAGAAGAAAGGAAATGGTTACTTTCATCCCATTCTCCCTCATAGTCATTCCTTCTGTACTTATTAATTCTTCTTATGAAAGGTCTCTTGGCTTTTCTTCGAGTTCACTGAGCTGCTATCTTACTGATTCATGCTCTTAGACAGGTACTGCCTGGGATACCTTCCTGCTTGGATCCAGAAGTCTTGTAGTACTTGTCTCCTTCCCATCTCAGGATTCGTCTTATCACCTGGAGTTTGCAGCCATTTTACCTGCAGATGCCTACCACAGCTCACTGTTGTTTCAGATGGAAGAAACTGTTCCAGATAACAGGACAGAAGACGGTGGAAAATTGCAATGCATATTTTCCTATTTTAAAGAAATTTATTAGGCATCGCTGCTCTTTTTCCATTTAATGAATTCTCCATTGTGGTAGGAAATGGTGGTACAACCGAACACTTTGGATTAAAAAC
>NW_022196897.1:81837296-81852658 GCF_008632895.1 Mastomys coucha
AAACTGGGAAGGGAGAAATTTACATGTAAATAAAGAAAATATCTAATAAAAAAATAATAAAAAAAAAAGAAGTATGTGCTTAACAAGGGTTTGTTTAGATTGACAAGAAGAATGAATGGAAACTAAAGAGGATATTCCTGGCCTTTTCAGATCCCAAAACAGCTGGCATCACATGTTAAATTTTTCTGTACTATTAACAGTAACTCTCTTCTCAGAGCACAAAGGAAGAAGGAGTTTTTTTCTCATCCCTTACATAATTAAGAGTCAAAGGCTTAATAAACCTGCGCATTATCTATAATAAATTTGCTTATTTATACAACCCAGTTTGTAATTTGTAATGATATCAATAGGATATTAATAAACTTACGTCAATCCTCTGACTTGCAGTGGATTTGCATGTGTTAGACACAGTCAACACACAAAATGAATGAGAAATGAACTTGATTGTAAGCAATGTTGAAATGTTGATTTTTTTTTAAAGAAAATGTAAACCTATGTGCTGACAAAACATCTCTCAGAGTTGTTTAAAGATAGAAGGTGTGTATGCATAAATACTATATATATTGTCTATTCACATACAAACATACAAACACACACACACACAGCACACAGTTGGACTTCGTGAATATTCAGAGTGGGAATATCAGCTATGATGGGAAATCATAAACTTTTACAATCTTTTCTAGAACTACTTGTACAGTTTTGTCAGTTGTGATATCTCTACTAATCTATTTTTTCTTTACAATTTACTTTAATTTCACTTTATTCACTTTATGAGTATAATTAGTTTTCATTAAATTAAAATTGCTTCCAAATAGCAAAGCTCGAAGTATATGTGATTTGCCAAAAGTTGGGGCAAGCTTCTAAATTTCTACTTGATTGAAGCCAGCAATGCTAAAAAGCTTTGTATATTATAAGGTACTATAGGTAAAAAATATGAAGAATCAATCCATTTGCATGTAGGACTTCACCCTATTCCCATAATTTAGTTAGCACATGTTTGCTATAAAAAAATTGAGGTATAGAGCAAATTGTTACCAGAAGGTGTGTACCTACGTCATAACTATTTGTGACATAAGCAAAGCAAAACATACTGGAGAGAGCTGCATAAATAGTTGAAGAAACAAACAAACAGTAAAGACCCATTCAAATAGAGATACGGGGTATGAAAGGTTTATCAAGTAGAGAGAAACCCAAACAAAAAAATTGTTTATAATTGAGTGGAGAAGATGCTGTAAGTCACTGTGAGGAACATATCTCTCTCCCTTCCCGTAAGACATGCAAGCACATGAATAACATAGTCTACCTACAAACAGCACAGGAGCAGAACCCAGTTCAGTTATTCAGATTGCTACTTCTTAAATCATTTTCAGGAACTTCCTGGCTTAAGTTCCTTTATGCATTTTTGTTGCTTTATTCCATACACCATTGGATATCAATATAAGGAAATATGTGGCTGGGCAGTGATGGTGCACACCTTTAATCCCAGTACTTCGGAGGCAGAGACAGGCGGATTTCTGAGTTCGAGGCCAGCCTGGTCTACAGAGTAAGTTCCAGTACAGCTAGGGCTACACAGAGAAACCCTGTCTCGAAAAACCAAAAGACAAAACAAAAAAACAAAAAAACAAAAAAACAAAAAAAAAAAAAAAGAAAAGAAAAGAAATATGTGTAATATGTGTAGATCCTGGGGATCTTGTCACATGGAGACTGAGAGATGACTTAAGAAAACAGAGTCCTTTCTATGCTATATTATGACTGAGAGTATCCTGACATCAGCTGCTAATACTACTTACTCTGTCTGAATGATTCTTAGCAAGAGTGACACTGAGCACAATGTTTAAATTCAATAACAACAATGTTACTTTTCCCCAAGGAGCTTGATGATCCTTTTGCTAAAAACCATGCAGTTAAGTAAAGAAACTTGATGACAATTCAATGTTAATGAATTAAAATAAATAAGCTATCAATAAAAAAGCCATAAGGCAAAAAATGCATATTCAACAAAACTAATGTGCTATCTGCTATAGGTATCACATGGTCCTTTATTGTTTACTAATACGAAGATGCATATCAAAACTTCTACTGAAGATATGGGTAGGGGGTGTAGGAAAGAAGGTTAGGAAGGTATTAGAAAGCATAAAAGATCTAATAAGATTTAATGCTTCATGAAGTTCACATTTGCTGAAGCTAAAGTGATATGCATGTGTGTATGTGTGTGTGTGTGTACATTTGAGTATGTGTGCATATATTTGTGTGTCTGTGTGTAGGTGTATATATTTGCATGCTTGCATCTCTACATGCATATTATATATTCACAAATGTGTGTTTCTTCTGTTAGTGTTAATACTGTTGTGATGTTCTATCTTTTGTCCCATGTTTTGGGTGATTCAGCATAGAAATCATACAGTGTGCTTATAAAAGTTTAAAGAAAATCTCTTGTGTCAATTTTGGTCTTCCACTTTTGAGGCAAGATCACTTATTGCTTTGTGCTGCTTTTGCCAGGGTAGTTGACCTGAGAGATTCTAAGGATTTTGTTGTAACCACGCCCCATCTTGTGTTGTTTTGTGTTATTTTGTTGTAACCACGCCCCATCTTGTGATTATAGATATGTGCTACAATGTCTTGCTTTAGGTAGGTTCTTGGGATCTGAACTCAAATCCATATACTTGAGCAGTAAACACTTTATAGAGTGCTCATTTTTCCATCGTGGAATCTATCCCTGTATTAATCAGTTTACAGTGAAGGGAATCATGTACTCTAGGATATTCCACTCTGGACACGGAATTAGGCACACACTACTTGCAAACACCAATATCCAAGCATAAACCAAACACAAAATGATCATTTATTAAGGAAGGCAAAGAGACAAGGTGCCTGAAACTGAATTGAATAGAAACAGCAGCAAATGCTTTGTGTTAATTTTGAGGGAAAAATGGAGAGGTTTGTATTAGAAGGAGGTAATATGAATTGGAAAATTTTGATTGGGTATTTTAATTAAGTTAGTCAAAATAATGATTTTTAATTGCTGGACCTTGATATTTTGATAGCTGGACCTTGGTGATCCCTTTAAGGAATAATAAAATAGCCAAATAAGGGAATGGACTTTGGTGTCTAGCTTTAAGAATGTAATCTATCAACTTCTCATAACAATTTTATTTTTCCTTCTGTGTGAGATTAGTTAGTTTCTTTGGGTCTGTGGACTGTAGAATGGTTATCCTATATTATTATGCCTAATATCCACTTATAAGTGAGTACATATATACATGTCTTTCTGGATATTCCTCACCTCACCCGGGATAATATTTTCTAGTTCTCTCAATTACTCTGCAAATTTAGAGGGGATGAGCAGGGGAACAAGGATGGGAATTGGATGTGCTGAGAGGTCTGGTAAGAGAGTACTGGGTATAAAAATGGAAACTATTGTAGGTGGGGGTTGGGGGGAGGCATCCTTGGTACTAGATAGAGACCTGGGACAGGGAAGATTCTGGAAGTTTATGAGGTGATCCTAGCTGAGACTCCTATCAATGGGCATATGGAGATTGATGTGACCACCTCCTATAGCCAGGCAGAACTCCCAGTGATGAGAGGAAGACACTAAACCATCCAAGTATTCAAGGGACCTTAAACTATTAGAGCAGGTTTTATTTAATGCCAAAAAGGTGGAATCTCTAGTTGGAACCACATCTTTAATAAGACCAGTCTCA
Organism: Mastomys coucha; assembly: GCF_008632895.1. Lineage (NCBI taxonomy): Eukaryota > Metazoa > Chordata > Mammalia > Rodentia > Muridae > Mastomys > Mastomys coucha. Next base: position 81,841,001 of record NW_022196897.1, read on the forward strand.
GTGTAGAAAGAAGGTCCTGAAGAAAGTGTGTTTCAAAGCAGCAGAAGAAATGATTCCAAGTCAGTAATGGTTACAAGCTAATATCTCTGTCTTCTGTTCAAGATAGCTCTTTAGAGATCTCATCTAGATAGCTCAGTTCTTCCAAATATAAGCCCAGTATTTCTTTATATATCTATTCATTCATTATTCAGGTTCTCTCTTGTTTATCCCGCAAATAAGCACTTTATGACCTTATACCCTTGGTTCTTAGAAAGAGACAGCAAGTACATATTTTTTAAACTAACAAATGAATTCAGAGGTCTACCTGTCTTTATAAGCCAAAACAATAAGCTAACTGAGTGGGATACCACCTTGAGATCTCTACTCTCTCACTTCCTTGTGCCTCTTAATTACCTAAACTATGAGCTTTGTTTTGTTTTGTTTTTAACAATTATTTTCACTTGATCGACTCATTAGTACAGCTGCCTCTGTTCTTTCGGGTCTGTGAAGCTCCTCATACAATTTATATTACATCCTTATATTTTATATAGATGAGAAATCCTGTTATACAGTCTTGAACTCATATTTTCAGAGTCTTTTCCACAGCCTTAAGGGCTGTCCCAAAGGTCACAGAGTTCACCACCATGTTCAAGATCAAGAGACACACCTGTACCTCCCAGACTTGTGCTCTTTCTAATTATCATGCACTCATTAACCTTGGTAGGGAGAATATTTCCCAAATAAGGAACATGAAGTGAAATATACACATTACTATACAAATAAACCCCATGCTGAACTACCCCATCAACACACTTGGATGTCCACATCCCACTGGCTCTGCACCAGGGGCAGGAAATCATGTCACCTTGTCCCTTCCACAGCCATGCAGAACTCATAACTCTATGATCAGAATTTAAGAGATCCCCAGGAGTAGTATAGCTGGGTCCTCAGGTAGTCTTATGTCCAATTTTCTGAGGAACCACCATATTGATTTGCAGAATGGTTGCACCTGCTTGCAATCCCACCAGCAGTGGAGGAGTATTCCTCTTTCTCCACATCCTCTCCAGCATCTGCTGTCACCTGAGTTTTGATTTTAGACATTCTGACTGGTGTGTGGTGGAATCTCAGGGTTGTTTTGATTTGCATTTCCCTGATGACTAAGGATGTTGAAAATTTCTTTAAGTGCTTCTCAGCCATTCGGTATTCCTCAGTGAGAATTCTTTGTTTAGCTCTGTACCCTATTTTTAATGGGGTTATTTGATTCTCTGAAGTCTAACTTCTTGAATTCTTTGTAAATATTGAATATTAGCCCTCTATTGGATATAGGGTTGTTAAAGATCTTTTCCCAATCTGTTGGTTGCCGTTTTGTCTTATTGACAGTGTCCTTTGCCTTACAGAAGCTGTTAAATTTTATGAGGTTCCCATTTGTCAATTCTTGATCTTAGAGTATAAGCCATTGGTTTTCTGTTCAGAAAAATTTCCCCTGTGCCCATGTGCTCAAGGCTCTTCCCCACTTTCTTTTCTATTAGCTTCTCCAACATGTAATAAGGACACATTCTCTACTATGTTCATAGCAGTTTTCTTTATAATAGCCAGAAGCTGGAAAGAACCCAGATGTCCTTCAACCAAGGCATGGATTTAGAAAATGTGTTACATTTACACAATGGAGTACTACTCAGCTATTAAAAATGATGAATTTAGAAAGTTCTTAGGCAAATGGATGGAACTAGAAAATATCATCCCGAGTGAGGTAACCTAATCACAAAAGAACACATATGGCATGCACTCACTGATAAGTTGATATTAGCCCATAAGTTCGGAATACCCATGATACAACTCACAGACCACATGAAATTCAAAGAGAAGGAAGACCACAGTGTGGATAATTTGGTCCTTCTCAGAAGCGGGATCAAAATACACATGGTAGGAAATACAAAGACAAGGTTTGGGGCAGAAACTGAAGGAAAGGCCATTCAGGGACTGTCCTACCTAGGAATCCATCCCATATACAGTGACTGAACCCAGATACTATTGTGGATACCAACAAGTGCTTACTGACAGGAGCTGTCTCCTGAGAGGTTCTGCCAGTGTATGACAAATACAGAGGTGGATGCTCACAACCATCCATTGGACTGAGCACTAGGTCCCCAATGCAGGAGCTAGAAAAAGAACCCAAGAGCTGAAGGGGGTTGCAGCCTCATAGGAGGAGCAACAATATGAACAAACCTGTACCTCCCAGAGCCCTCATAGTCTAAACCATAAACCAAAGAGTACACATGGAGGAACCCATGGTACTCTTTGTACCATGTATCAGAGGATGGTCTTGTGGGGACATCAATGAGAGAAGAGAACCTTAGTCTCCTGAAAGCTTGATACCCCAGTGTAGGGGAAGGCCTGGATGGGGAAGCAGAAGCGGATGAGTTAGTGAGTAGAGAAAGGGGATATGGCCTAGGGGAGTTTTCAGAGGGGTAAGATTTGCAATGTAAATAAAGAAAATATCTAATAAAACGAATTTAGGAGATCACAGATTACATGGTTCAAACTGGGAATTTGTAGCTAAGGATTGGGAAGGGAAAGCAAAGATGTGTTTGTTGGGGGCAGATTAAGGCAGTTAGTTTTTTTGTTACATTAACTGCTTTTTTAAGTTACAGGGTCTGCTGTGTCATCAATACTATCATATGACAACTAGTAATGCTGTTTTTCAAATTATTTCAGTTATGTATGTTTTTTTAAATGAAGACTTTTTGTGGCTCACATTTTCACTTTAAGTGGTACATTCTGCCTTCCTGATTTCAAAGATTCTTTCTTTTGTCATCTCATCATCTATAATTTTTAATTATATATGATTTATGCATTTGTAATTATACATATATTTATAATATAGGAATGTATATACATATACATATATGTATATCTATATGTAGATAGATAGATGGATGGATAGATAGATAGATAGATAGATAGATAGATAGATAGGTAATAATATTTCTGTAGTCCTCTATTAGTCATGGCTCTCTAGAGGAATAGAACTTATGGAATGAATTTCCTTCTCCCTCTCCCTCTCTCTCTCTCTTCCTCTATATTTATATAAAGAGAATTTATTAGAATAGCTTATAAGCTCCAGCTTGTCCAATAATGGCTATCTACCAATGTAAGTTTCAAGAATCCAAGAATTGTTCACTTTATATGGTTTGATGTTTCAGCTGACCTTCAATATCCACCAGGACCCCAAAGATATCAACTATAATGCCAGAGAAGGGATAGACTTGTAGTGCAACTAAGAAAAAGCACACATAGAGAGTAAGCTTCCCCCTTGAATATCCACTACATAGGGGTTGATACCTTTTAGTGATGAGTGAATTGACAAGGGTGGTGTTGACTGAGATTCTATGAAAAGACTTTGGTTTCTGGGAAGAAGGATGCTTCCTGCTTCCTACCGTCTGCTTACTGCTGATATGTTACTTTGGGATGCATTTCTTCCTCCGAATTATGGTGACATGCCTCAGTCCTATCTTTTCCACAAATAAAAAAATGTATTTCAGAAAAGTATGAAGAGTGCAGAAATAATTTGAGACTGCTGTCCTGTTTAGATCTCATTTCCTGCCAACTAGGATACTTCCATCCAGGTTTCTGCTTACACAGCCTTTTTCTTTTAAGTGTATATATTTTTTTCTGCTAGCCCTTTCCTGTTTTCTCTATTTCACCTGAGATCACACAACACTGGACTGGCTCATGCACAAGGGCAGTGTATTCAGACAGTCGTCCTCTTCAGTACTTCTGAGTGCTGCAAGAGGAAATTCACTCCACTTCTATAAGCCTCAATCTTCTGGTCCTTGGATAGTTCCCTGAAGGGGTTCCCTCTCTAGACTTGTCCTCCCACTTAAGAAAGGAATTTCAGTTTCAAGGTCCCTCCCACCTTTTGTGTTTCCCTGAAAAGCACAAAGATGAAAAGGGAGGTGATCTCTAGAGGAAACTCTGAATTTGTAATCTATTTCCTGCTGAAAATGACTTCAAAAGTAAATTTGAGTCAATTTCAGAAAGCAAAGAAAAAATCTTTCTGTTCCTTCTCAGTCAATATTACTTGTGACTTACCACCTCTCATCTCAACTTTTTCTTTCTTTCTTTCTTTCCTTAGTCTTTTCCACTCTGCCCCTGGAGGATCAGAGTCCAATCAATTGAAAGCTATTAAAGAGAAACATGACAATTTTGAAAGCCATAAATGTACATGTAACACTGAAGAGCATTTAATGGGTGGAAATGGGAGCAGACAAAGCACAGTTTGGAAGAATGTGGAGGTGTTAATATTTGTGAAAAAAAGTTAAATATAAAGTCTCAAACGGATTTGCTTTGTATGACAATTTTAAAACATTTTAAAGCACCTGAAATATTTATACCTGTTTAAATTTCTTTTATTTATTATTACTGCTGTTATTAGTACCACTACCCCTCTACCACTACCACTACCACTACCACTACCACTACCACTACCACTGCCACTACCACTACCACTGCCACTACCACTACCACTACCACTACCACTACCACTACTACTACTACTACTATTACTACTACTGTTAGTGTGTGTATGTGTGTGTGTGTGTGTGTGTGTGTGTGTGTTGCCTACATATGTGTCCTAGTGTGCATACTGCAGCACATATATGGAAGTTAGAAGAAAAGTTTGGCAAGTAAATCTCTTCCTTACAGTGGATTCCAGAAATTAGAACCACATACTTGTAATACAAGTATATTTACCCACTGAGCTATCTTACAGCCTCCTAAAGCATATTACAGTTTCATTGTGCATCTGCTCTGAATACTGCAATATGACTATAACCTGAGGGAAGGGAAAGAAAATATACTTGGATAAAATCTCACAATTTAGTCTCCTACAATTTATAATTGAGGGAAAAAAAAGAAAAAGTAAAATGCTTATTGGTACAGATAAAAACATTTCAAAGTTTCTAGAAACAATCCTGCTTTCTCTGTTTTAAATAATAATAATAATAATAACAACAACAACAACAATACCCCTATTTTTCTGTTCCCATAATAAACTTTTGACAAAATAAATACAAGGCAAGAGAGTTTATATTAGCTCACAGAAGATATGCCCCATAGTGAGGAATCCATGGGAGCAGAGACACAAAGTAGATGACCACATTGTATCAGCACTGAGAAACTGGAGAGACTAAAATGAATATCTCCTATTTGCTTTTCCTCTTTATTCAGTCTAAGAACATAGCATCTTTAATGGTATTTCCTATACCATGGCCAGCCCTCCTTGCCTGACATAGACTGGCTTGCTTCTTTTCAGTGTCAGAGTCTTAAGTGGGAAGTAGCTAGGAGATGAGAAGTTAAAGATGATAGAAGATAGAGAAGATAAAGAAGTTTGTAGATCAGGAGTTCTTCACACAAGGTTATTAAGAAGTACAGCATCTTATATACTATTTTGGGGGAATAAACAGAATGAAGTCCATAGAAACTATGATCTCATAGGACAAAGTCAGAACAATGGTAAACAAGCAATGCTACACAAAATGAATGCATGGTATCTCAACAACATTATAGACTGAGTATCGGTGGCTTTGGAACTAGTATCCACAGCCCCATATGGTGGGAAGAGTTGAACCACAGAGCCCTAAGTCCATACTAATGTCCCTGGCTCCAGGCTACTACTACATTTGTTAAGTAGGTTCTTGGTTCCTTCTCCATCTATCAGAGACTCAGGGAAAGCCTTAAGCCATCCAGCTCCCAACATGTGCCTAGTTAAACCTTTTGGAAACACCCTCTAAGACACATCTAGTTCAGTCAAGTTGGCAGGGAAGATTAGCCCTGCTGTTATTTCATGCCAAATAATGTTGACTGCTTTACAATGATAGGCTTCATTTTATTTGAATCTCCAAATATATTTTGATGTCTTGTTCCTTCTTCTCCACTCACCCCTCCTGTTTTTTGTTTGTTTGTTTGGTATTTGTTTTTCTTTCCTTTTCCTTTTTCATTCTTGTCCCCTTCCACCCAAGTATCACCTAATTCTGTTCTACTCCATGCCACATGCATTTTGCTGATATATTTTTATCCTTTGATCTCTCGACCCTTAAGAACTTTTCTCCTTCCTCATGATACCCCTTCTAGTTTCATGACCTATACCCCCAAATACAAATACAGATAACCATGAATAGAATATGTGGATCATTTAGTAAATAAGCCATTTGTTTTTTTGAGGAAAACTTCATACTAATGTCCACAGTAGCTTCACAAATTTATATTCCTATCAGCAGAATGACATTCCTCATCCCTACCCTCATCTTTTTTTCTTTCTTTGTTTTCTTGAGGTTAGCCATTCTAATTTGAGTTACATGTAATCTTAATGCAGTTCTAATTTGCATTTCCTTAATGGCTAAAGAAGAATTCTTTAAGTATTTTTGACTATATCTCTTCTTTTGAAAATCATCTAGTTCATTCGCCTGTTTATTGATTGGAAGATAAAGGTTTGCTTTTGAATTTTCACAGTTGTATGTGCATCCTAGCATTATATTTACCTGAAGTTTAGCTGCAGAAGGTTTTCTGTCACTCTGTAGGTTGTTGCATCTGCTCTATTTACCAGAAGCTTTGAACTTCACAAAATGACATACAAAAGTGGAGGTTTCTAAGTTTTCTTCTGTGCTGACTCCTTTTACTGAGAGCCATTGCCTATTTTTTAGGTTTTTCTTTTTAATTTTCTCTACCAATTTCAGTGTTTGAAATTGTATGATAAAATATTGGATTTATTTTAAATTGATTATTTTTAAGGTAAGATATGTGGATCTAATTTTATCTTAAGGTATGTATGTGGATATACAACTTTCAGAGTTTCATTTGCATAAAATGAACTCCTTTCTCTGCATGTTTTCCATATACTTGTTAAAAGCTTGGTTAATATCATTATTTGCACGCATCTCTAATTGTATCTTTTTTTGTGCCAATTCCTTGGTGTGTTTGGCCTTACACCCGTGTAGTGTAATTTGAAGTCAGGTACTGTAATATCACCAGAATTGCTCTTTATGCCTGGATTAATTTCAGTGTTTTGAGAGGGTTTTATATGTTTCCATAGAGTGTTAAGATGATTTTTCCAAGTTCTGTAGAGAATGCTGTAGGAATTTTGATGCAGATTGTATAGAGTCTTTAGACTTCTTTCAGTTGTATAGTTATTTTCACAATATAATTTGGAGAAAATATATGTGAAAAGAATCTGGGAGTGTCAGTGAGAAATTGTTAATGCTCTGTATTAATTCTTACTAGAAGCCACCCTTAGTAGAATAGGCTTCATATCATCAGCAAGACTGAATTACTCAGAAAGTTGATTGTGCCCAAATTCTGTCATTGACCAACCCCGTGCTTTTTATTTTTTCACATATGAACCAACTTCCATGGATTGGCTGTGCATTGCCAATACAGAAAAAATACAGGATGTGGTAGTGAGGACGAAGTGAGTGGCAATTTGCTTTTTATTGTATATAAGATTTGATCACAAGCAGTAACATTTGGGTACATAATGGATAGGTCATTTTTTTTGTAAAACCATTACATACTGTAATTACACTATATAAATGTTAAAAATTACTAAGTCACTTGGACAAAGAGAGAAAACAGCACTATGTCTTTGCTAACATGACCTTACAAATAATTTAGAAGTGGTATGCTATTTTTATTAGCTATTTTCTTTATTTACATTTCAAATGTTCTTGCTTTTCCTGGTTTCCCCTCTGAAAAAAACCCTGTTCCCCCACACCCCCTGCTCACCAACCCACCTTCTTCTGCTTCCTGGCCCTGGCATTCCATTACGCTGAGGCATCTAGAGCCTTCACAGGACAAATGGCCTCTCCTCCCACTGATGACCTACATACTATTTAAAAAAAAATTAGAAGCATGTAAAAGAGTCATAATTGTCACTTTCTGAGAACTTGCAGCCCCTAGTACCAAACTATTTCACATTCTGATGAAAACCATATCTGATGATCCAAGAAATACATGGTGAGGTTTATCAGAGGAACAACTCAACTTCTTGATATAACTTTCTTTACTAATTATTTTTTCTTACTGCACTGATAAAATACACAAAAGAAATAAACTATAGGACATTATTTCAGGGATAGTATTTCATTACAGCAGAGAAGCAACAGCATGGGGAACAGCTTAATTCCTGGATTGAGTTAATAGTAAGTCTGTCTGATGAGACAATGATCCACATCTGTAGTGCTTTGGGCTTTGAATGAGGGAGTTTATCAAGTATAAAATAAAGAAAGATAAAAGAATAAATACCAAGTCAGAGACAGAGAGCAGCAACATAATCCAGAAGAAATCAACTCAGGAAGTCAGTTCAGGAAGCTAGCTAGAGTTCTGGATAGAAAGACTTGTAGGTAGAGTTGAGTGAGGCTTGGGTGAGGCCTCCACATAAAAAGAAAAATAGCAGTGGAAAAATTATCTTCATCATATCAGGCACTGGCCATCATTTATCTATCAGAAACTGACTGAGGAAGCTGACGCAGTCAACTTGGAATCCATATTAAATGAATCCTCTTCACCTTCTCTGAGAATGAGCTTTTGGTTTTTCTTTCCCACTACAGGTATTTATATATTATGGGATAAACAATAATGACCTTTTCTGAAATGATAAGCCTTCTAGCTTATCTAAAAAACAGTGTGCCTTTAATACCTTGATCTGCTTGTTAGTTTTCCCATTTCTGTTGCAGGTCCAGAAGGTCAGCCTGGCTGATGACAGAGGGGTTTGGATGACACTTGACATAAGCACACTTTGGTCTAAAGTTGGAGGTTAAACTCATTTCCAAAACCAGCTTCTTAGTGAATGTAAACATCACAGCACAAGCATCAATATAATATGCATGATGCCTAGATGGTAGAACAGGAAGTTGAGGCATGCCAGAGAAGGGCAAGGATATTACCCATAAGACAGAATGCCAATAGCCTACATTTTCAATACAGGCTACATGTCTCAAATATCTGAGAATCCTTCAAATCACAGAGAGCAACTAAGATCCAGGTGTTCAAATATATAAATCTAAGAAGCTATTCCCTATTCAAATTGTAACAACTACTGAAGATAGTCATGTACTTATGGATGTATTCATTTTTTGATAATAATAATAATATATAATGCATAGTTATATTTATTATTTACAATGGACCTACTAGAATAAATAGAATATATAATAAGGAAGTTATTCTGTGCATATAATATATATTATTTTATATAGTCTGGCTGATATAAGTACAGATATGTAGATATAAATATAGATATGTATAGATATTAAAGATATACATGCAATAATTGAACTATTAGTAAATTGACCATATAGGATGAAAGACTGATGAACAGAGCTTGTAAACAACAGATTGTTTCCCTGAAAACAGATGTCTGGGCCATGTGCCTGCAGAGTCCACACTCTTCTATGTTCTTGCCATAACATTGGCTATAGAGAGAGACCATTGTATTCATCAGAAGCTGAATGGGATAAGGTGAAGGGTTCCCTAATAAAGCTCAGTTAATATTGAGATATTTGAGGTTCCACACAACATAAATATACATCAAAATATGGATAAGTCTTTTGCCTTAAAATTAAACATTCTAAAAATTACTCATGTTTGTTCCAGCTTAATTTTTCTCTTTCCTACTTATTCTCCATATGTTGGCTAGATTTCTTATAAAAATTACTTTTTCTTTCTCCAGTTCAGAAAACTTCAATGGCTCTGAGATACATAATTGATAAAAGTGAACAAACCTTAGCCAGATATGTAAGAGTCTTATATTTGTGTATTTTCAATTGCAAAATATCTTTTCTACTGAGTACCTTAAACCCATCTCATATAGCCTTTCATTTTATTAATTATATTGGGGATCAAATACAGAGCCACATGTATATAAAGCCTATGATGTGTTGCTAAGATATACCCCTAGCTTTCACATAATATTTTTAATTTAAAATTTTCTTTAAAGTTGTTAATATGCACAATGAGGTTACTCTATAAATCTACACAAATTATGAGCCCATTTATCAAGATAAAATTAAAAGTGTTATCTCATTCATAATATCTTTAATAATCAGTAAAGAATGATGAAGCTTCTACCTCAAAGACTAAATAAGTGAATCAGTAACTTACATTTGTATCTTAGTTGATAATTCAAATATCCATGAACCTCAGTGTGCAATCCCCAACTAAACCAAAAAACTGTTTCTCTATAGTATTACATATTGTCTGCCATGAATTATCACTCTGCATTTGGCAATTTATGTGGAGTAAGTGTATGCTGTTTTAACAGTAGCGTGTAGAGTTCTATATTTGATATTTTAATAATGCATAGCTCTAATTATTCCTTTTATATATTTTTCCATTACAAGGCAACATCATCTCTTTTGACCCAATTTTAAATGAAACATGAATAATGTTTATGTAAAAGCTTACTCATTTCACTGTGCAGCTTCCTCAAGATGAATTATGTGCTCCTGTTTGCTGAGAGAAACTGAGTCAGTTCATTGGGTTTATTTCAACAATAAAGGTATTAAACTACTTTGTGATGAGTGCATAGCTCTCATATCTATAGGGCATATTCAGAGGAATTTAAAACTCTTGTTCTGGGTAAGAACATGGTCTGCCATTTATAAGACAACAAACAAAATAATTGTATTTGAAATCTTATGTGGATTTCAACATGGATGTTACTAACATGGAAATTTCAAATGATACTGATTCCTGAATCATTCTCTAAATTGATAAATTATATAAATTAATGTTTGCTTGTTTTTTGTTCTTCTTTTCTCTTTTTTCTTTTATCGCTTTTCAAACACAAAGTCCCCCTGCTAGAGATTTGACTCAGATGTGGATGTGTCACAGGAGGTATGACATATAGCAAATCTTCCTAACATTTTGAAACAGAAAAGAACATTATTAAAGAGTTTAACAGGACTCTATGGACTTAAACACTAGATCTCCTGCCTCAACCTCACAAGTGCTAAGATTACAAGAAGGTACAACCATGTCCAGACAAAATCATTCCTCCTTGCTTCCCACTGTCTTTCAACATCTCCCTTCATTCTTGCATTTCATTGTTGACTGCCATTTTGCCAGTGCCCTTTCTTGTATTTATTTTTCACTATGAAATCCCCTGTCAAGAAATATGAACTCTTAGTTATTAAAGAAATCTCAACACAGGCCCCACGAGTCGCAGGGGAGTCACAGGGCAGCAGGGAAAGGATCCTCTCAGCTTCCAAGTGACAGAGGTGGGTCAGGGACCCTCTCTGCCCCTTCCCTGCAAGTTGAGGGCCTGCCTCCAGGGAGCGCTTTAACCCAGAGACTCGGGTGAGATCTGCCATTTTCTCTCTGGTGAGTTTCTAAGATGGACCAGCCAGCAAGGAGGCCCAGGCCTCACGATTCGTAGGGGAGCAGAAGGGCAGCAGGGACAGGACAAGCTCTAGTCAGAGACACTAAGAACATCTAACACCAAAAATCAAGAGATGGCAAAAGGCAAACGCAAGAATCCTACCAACAGAAACCAAGACTACTTAGCTTCATCAGAACCTAGTACTTCCACCACAGCAAGTACTGGATATCCCAAAATACCTGAAAAGCAAGAATTGGATCTAAAATCATATCTCACAATGCTGATAGAGGAACTTAAGAAGGACA
>NW_022196897.1:81853382-81856958 GCF_008632895.1 Mastomys coucha
GAGACTATGAAAGCTAGAACATCCTGGGCAGATGTCATACAGACCCTAAGAGAACACAAATGCCAGCCGAGGATATTATACCCAGCAAAACTCTCAATCACCATAGATGGAGAAACCAAAGTATTCCATGACAAAACCAAATTCACACAATATATTTCCATAAATCCAGCCTTTCAAAGAGTAATAAATGGAAAACTCCAACACAAGGAGGGGAGCTACATCCCTGAAAAAACAAAAATGTAATCTTCCAACAAAACTAAAAGAAGATAGCCACATGAATGGAATGCCAGCTCTAACTACAAAAATAACAGGAAGCAACAATTACTTTTCCTTAATATCTATTAATATCAATGGACTCAGTTCTCTAATAAAAAGACATAGACTATCAGATTAGGTACATAAACAGGACCCAGCATTTTGCTGCATACAGGAAACCCACCTCAGTGACAAAGACAGACACTACCTCAGAATAAAAGGCTGGAAAACAATTCTCCAAGCCAATGGTCCTAAGGAAAAAGCTGGAGTAGCCAATCTAATATCAAATAAAATCGACTTTCACCCTAAAGTGATCCAAAAAGATAAGGAGGGACATTCATCAAAGGTATGATCTACCAAGATGAACTCTCAATTCTGAACCACTATGCTCCAAATGCAAGGGCATCTACATTCATAAAAGAAACTTTACTAAAGCTCAAAGCACACATTACAATACACACACAAGAGTAGTAGGAGATTTCAACACCCCACTCTCTGCAATGGACAGATCATGGAAACAGAAACTACACAATGACACAGTAAGACTAACAGAAGTTATGAAACAGATGGATTTAACAGATTTCTATAGAACTTTTTTATCCTAAAACAAAAGGATATACCTTCTTCTCAGCACCTCATGGTACCTTCTCCAAAATTGAGCATATAAAATCAGGCCTCAACAGATACAAGAAGATTGAAATAATTCCTTGTATCCTATCAGATCACCATGGACTAAGGCTGCTCCTTAATAACAACATAAACAATAGAATGCTCGCATACATGTGGAAGCTTAACAGCACTCTACTCAATGATAACATGGTCAAGGAAGGAATAAAGAAAGAAATTAAAGACTTTCTAGAGTTTAATGAAAATGAAGCCACAACATACCCAAACTTATGGGACACAATGAAAGCAGTCCTAAGAGGAAAAGTCATAGCTTTAAGTGCCTCCAAATAGAAACTGGAGAGAGCATACACCAGCAATTTGACAGTACACCTGAAGGCACTAGAACAAAAAGAAGCAAATTCACCCAAGAGGAGTCAAAGGCAGGAAATAATCAAACTCAGGACTTAAATCAACCAGATAGAAACAAAAAGAACTATACAAAGAATCAACCAAAGCAGGAGCTAGTTCTTTGAGAAAGTCAACAAAATAGATAAGCCCTTAGCCAGACTAACTAGAGGGCACAGAGATAGTTTCCTAATTAACAAGATCAGAAATGAAAAGGGAGACATAACAACAGATACTGAGGAAATCCAAAATATAAGATCCTACTACAAAAGCCTATACTCAACAAAACTGGAAAACCTGGATGAAATGGATAATTTTCTAGAGAGATACCAGGTACCAAAGTTAAATCAAGATCAGATCAACGATCGAAACAGTCCCATATCTGCTAATGAAATAGAAACAGTCATCAATAGTCTCCCAAAAAAAAGCCCAGGACCAGATGGGTTTAGTGCAGAGTTTTATCAATCCTTCAAAGAAGACTTAATACCAATACTCCTCAAACTATTCAACAAAATAGAAACTGAAGGCACTCTACCCAATTCATTGTATGAAGCCACAATTACTATTATACCTAAACCACTTAAAGACCAAACAAAGAAAGAAAACTTCAGACCAATTTCCTTTATGAATATCAATGCAAAAATATTCAATAAAATTCTTGCAAACCGAATCAAAGAATACATCAAAACAATCATCCATCATGATTAAGTAGGCTTCATCCCAGGGATGCAGGGATGGTTCAATACACGGAAATCCATCAACGTAATTCACTACATAAACAAACTCAAGGAAAAAAACCATATGATCATCTCACTAGATGCTGAGAAAGCTTTTGACAAAAATCCAACATCCCTTCATAATAAAAGTCTTGGAAAGATCAGGAATTCAAGGCTCATATTTGAACATAGTAAAAGCAATATACAGAAAACCAGTAGCCAACATTAAACTAAATGGAGAGAAACTTGAAGCAATCCCACTAAAGTCAGGGACTCGACAAGGCTGCCCACTCTCTCCCTACCTATTCAATATTGTACTTGAAGTCCTAGCCAGAGGAATTATGCAACAAAAGGAGTTCAAAGTGACACAAATTTGAAAGGAAGAAGTCAAATTATCACTATTTGCTGATGATATGATAGTATACTTAAGTGACCCCAAAAATTCCACCAGAGAGCGCCTAAACCTGATAAACAACTTCAGCAAAGTAGCTGAATATAAAATTAACTCAAGCAAATCAGAGGCATTTCTCTACACAAAGGATAAGCAGGCCAAGAAAGAAATTAGAGAAACTACACCCTTCACAATAGTTACAAATAATATAAAATACCTCGGTGTAGCTCTAACTCAGTGTAACTCTCGGTGTAAAATAACTTGGTGCAAGTAAAAGATCTGTATGACAAGAACTTCAAGTCTCTAAAGAAGGAAATTGAAGAAGATCTCAGAAGATGGAAAGATCTCCCATACTCATGGATTGGCAGGATTAATATAGTAAAAATGGCCAAGTTGCCGAAGCAATCTACAGATTCAATGGATTCCCCATCAAAATTCCAACTCAAGTCTTCACACACTTAGAACGAGCAATTTGCAGATTCATCTGGAACAACAAAAGACCCAGGATAGCCAAAACTATTCTCAACAATAAAGGAACCTCTGGTGGAATCACAATCCCGGACCTTAAGCAGTACTACAGAGCTATTGTGATAAAAACTGCATGGTATTGGTACAGTGACAGTCAGGTAGATCAATGGAACTGAATTGAAGACCGAGAAATGAACCCACACACCTATGGTCACTTGATCTTTGACAAAGGAGCTAAAACCATCCAGTGGAAAAAAAGACAGCATTTTCAACAGATGGTGCAGGCTCAACTGGCAGTTAACATGTAGAAAAATGCAAATTGATCCATTCCTTTCTCCTTGTACAAAGCTCAAGTCCAAGTGGATCAGGGACCTCCACATCAAAGCAGATACATTGAAACTAAAAGAAGAGAAAGTGGAGAAGAACCTTGAGTAAATAGGCACAGGGGAAATTTTCCTGAAAAGCACGCTAATAGCTTCTGCTCTAAGATCAAGAATTGACAAATGGGACCTCATAAAGTTGCAAAGCTTCTATAAGGCAAAAGATACGGTCAATAGGACAAAACAACAACCAACAAATTGGGAAAAGATCTTTACCAACCCTATATCTGATAGAGGGTTAATATCCAATGTATACAAAGAACTCAATTAGTTAGACTCCAGAGAAACAAATAACCCTATTAAAAAAATGGGGTACAGAGCTAAACAAAGAATTCTCAATTGATGAACACCAAAT
>NW_022196897.1:81857184-81887460 GCF_008632895.1 Mastomys coucha
AAATGGATGGATCTGGAGAATATCATCCTGAGTGAGGTAACCCAATCACAAAAGAACACACTTGGTATAGACTCTCTGATAAGTGGTTATTAGCCCAGAAGTTTGGAATACATGAAGAACAACCCACAAACCACAAGAAACTCAAGAAGAAGGAAGACCAAAACGTGGACATTTCATTCCTTCTTAAAAGGGGGAACAAAATATCCACGGAAGCAGTTGCAGAGATTAACTATGGAGCAGAGACTAAAGGAAAGGCAAGCCAGCCTAAATATAGCTGTCTCCTGAGAGGCTCTGGCAGTTCCTGACTAATACAGATGTAGAGGCTCACAGCCATCTGTTGAACTGAGTACACAGTCCCCAATGAAGGAGTTAGAGAAAGGACCTATGGAGCTGAGGGATTTGCAGCCCCTTAGGACAAACAACAATATGAACTAAGTAGCACCCTCAGAGCTCCCAGGGTCTCAACCACCAACCAAGGACTGCACATGGTGGGTCTGATTGTTCTGGCAGCACATGTATAGTAGAGGATTGCAAATTCGATCATCCATAGGAAGAGAGGACCTCGGCCCTGTGAAGGTTCTGTGCCCCAGTGTAGGGGAATGCCAGAACCAAGAAGTGGGAAAGGGTGGAGTGGCAGGCATGGGGAAGAGGGAGGCAACAGGGGTTTGTTCTTGTTGTTTTTGTTTGTTTGTTTGTTTGCTCGTTTTTTGGAGGGGAAACTGGGAAAGGAGAAATTTACATGTAAATAAAGAAAATATCTAATAAAAAAAAAGAAAAAAAGAAATCTCTAGCCATTTCATAACTATGACAAATTAAACTTACAAACATTGGCTATTGTTTCCTTTATTACTATATCTTTCCAGAATAAGTCTTATTTCCTGGCAGTCACATAATAAGTGTGTGTTTAATGAATTAATAGATTGTATGATCAAATACTTGCATTGGTCTCTGTCTCTTAATAGATTTAATTGAACATTCAAATTATCCATAGTGTTTATAGTTAACATTCCAATGTACTTCTGTATAAACACACACACACACACACACACACACACACATACGCAAGCACACACACACACACATACACTCAAACACATACACACACAAACAAACACACACATACTAATAATGTCCTTTCAGTAACAATGAGACCTTCTGAATGTGTACATATTTTCCATGGTTTTTCAACAATGATGTATTTTCCTTAAGTTTTATTTTTACCTTTTGTTTATGTGTATAAAAAACATATGCCATGAACATGTGGGTATCTACTGAGATCATCAATGTAATTTGGGTCCCCTTAAAGCTTGTGTTAGAGGCAGTCATGAGCCACCTGATATGGATACCCAGAATAGAAATTAAGAATAGAACTTAGATTCTTTGTTTTTGTTTTTTTGGGTTTTTTTGGTTTTTTGAGACAGGGTTTCTCTGTATAGCCCTGCTGTCCTGGAACTCACTCTGTAGACCAGGCTGGCCTCGAACTCAGAAATCCGCCTGGCTTTGCCTCCCAAGTGCTGGGATTATAGGCGTGTACCACCACCGCCCGGCTTAGATTCTTTGAAAGACCAATAGACTCTCACCCACTGAAAACATTTCTCCAGACCTATGAATATTCTAAGTTTTCTTATCACTAAATAATATGCTATGTCTTCTGGAAATTTAGAATTAATGATATAAATCTTCTTACATAAAATTTTTAGAAAAGGAAACATCTTCAGTCTGTGGGCTAGACAAAAATAAATTCAATATTCAAAATGATTTAAAGGTGCCATAAGCTTATTATATTTTTACTTTCTTTACAAAGAACAAAATGAATATTGCACATTTTTAAAGCTAATACTTTGTTTAATTGTCTTGATAAGTGCAGCTCACTTAAAAATAGTTTATGAATGAAGAGTTCATTCTGAGTTGGAAGATCAAAGGCAATCTTGGAGTCCCAGACCAGTAGCACATCTGGAACAGAGAACTAAAGGTTGATGTCAGAGGCTGTGACTATAAATCCTCTAGCAAGCAACACAGAGTCCTCTGTTCTTCACATCAAAGAATTAGTAAACAGTTTAGTAGGGTGTAAAGTCCTAAATTCAGGAATGCTTCCGTCTTCACTTGCCTTATATCTACCTATCTACCTAGGGACCCCTTTTAAATCAGACCTGATTACTAGGGAATTGATGCACACATGGGCATTTCCTGTCTTCAATGCCTTTAACCTCTTCCTAACTCCTCAGTAGAGTGATCAGACGTGTGTGTGGCTTGAGAGACTCTCAGAAGCTATTTGCCCTTTGACCCGACTGCTCTGCCTGCCCTGCTTGATCATTTGGAATTGCCAACCTACAGAACCATTTTTGACTTTCGTTTCTGGCATGGAAAGATCACAAATGGAATTTTAGAAGAAAAATATTTTCCTCTTCTTCCAACCTCCATAATGGGCATCTTGTCCACAGGATGAGGGAAATATATATAAAGGGGGAGAGATTGTCTCTGCATGTACTCCTCTAGCATTTTCGTAAGTACCAGGAGAGGAAGGCACAGCATCCCCCAACATATCCTTTTCAAGTTACACTTTTGAATGCACCTCAGAAGGGGAAGTGGGTCTCCTTTTGGTGTTTTGAGAGCTTGCAATAGTTGTAAGATCAATCAGACCCACAGAAGAACATTTACAAATGTGCCTATAAGGTCTCTGTAATCTATTTTGACATTTACCCATTGACTCATTCTGCCTGGCTCAAGTCAGTGACAATGCTCCTATGGCTTTAGTTTTTTTCTAGGGTACGCTTTCACACTCTGCTTTTTTTCTAGAAACTGAATGAATTTTAGACTTGAGAATGACCTTATAATGATGGCAATGGCATCTTATTACAAGATCATGCCATTATGTCACTATAACAGTACTACCTAAATATATAATTGCAGATATCAATACATTGTGTTAATATATGTAGCAGAACCTATTCAAATTGAGACTTATACAAACATAACATAGAAAATTAAATCATCATGATTGCTTTGGCTGAAGCACAGCTGGAGGGAAAGCTAGATCCCTTTTGTTCTTTTGCATTGCACATGGGGCACTACACATCCTCCTTTTGGACTCTGTTGGATGCTGTTGAATTTATCCAAATGTCTCTGTAAAAAGGCAGAGGAGTGAAGGGGACCCAGACCTTTGCCCCCATATGCAGGACTTTGCTTCTCATTCATTTATCCAAGGCTATCTACTATAGTGAGAATTTTAGTTAGCTTAAAAACCCGGTTATGCTCTGTAAATACATTTGAGTTTTGATCCTGGCTTCAGTGTGAGGTGAGGCTTCACAGCAGGTGGTTATGATTTGCTGTCTGTACTTAGAGAGTGGAGAATGGAGACATTTTTCCAGGTGTGGATAGTTTAATTCTGGATATTCTGGAAAGGGTATAAACAGGAGAGCCCAACCTGTAGTGGCTGCAGCATGGCAGCTGCATGGCTGTGGCATGGCTGTGGCATGGCTGTGGCATGGCTGCGGCTGCTCCCCATGCTCCCGGGTGCTGTTCTTGCAGTGTGATGAGGAGAAGTTGGAGACATCCTGACAAAGAATATTTGCCCCAAGGAACTCAATGCCCTTAATCAGCAGGAAGTAGTCAAAAGAGATTGATGTCCTCTTTCTCCTCTACATTTCTTTCTTTCCTACCTAGTATTGGGGGCTTGGAAACGATTGGGTGAAATAAGGATTGGAAGGGAGGTAGAGCTATAAGGACCCAATTTTTAAAAAAAAATCATGAAAATAAAATAAAATGCTTAAGATGGAAATCACTGAAAATGAAACCAAATTAATATTTTGAGTTGTCTGTAATGATCTCTAGACAAGACATCCCAAAAACTAAGAAAACAATGAGTATGAGATTCCTCAATGAAAAGGCTATGCCCATGATGGTGATTCATCTTACCTGAGTGAATTTGCTTTTGAGTTCTTTCTTCTACCTTGCTTAGGTAACATACTTTACACCTGTTCTAAGTCCCCTGAAACACATTGAGAAGTCTGTGGAGATTTAGCCATCTTCTACCTTACAGCTGCCTCAATAAGTGTTTTCAAAGTTCTTTGTATATCTTGAATCACCAGGCATTTGTATATACAAGGGAAGCTGGGAATACCCACAGGAGAGCAAATCAGACTTCAGAAATACAAACAAGGCAAGACCACACTGTGAGCTAGCATGGGCATTCTGCATAGAAGTCATAACCCTGAAAGGAGAAGTGTTCATTCACATTATGTTAAGAAAGCAGGTGATTGTTTCACAGTAAAATATTCAACTACCTGGGAAAATATTCTTTTAATTTTGTGTTTGGTTTCCTGTTAGAAGCATTTAAATCTGCATTATTCTTCCTTATAAACCACGATTTTTTTCCTATTTGTAAGCACAATTCCAATCCTTTTTTTAAATTTTATTTTTATTTATTTATTTATTTATTTTTTATTCTTAGTCTAGACTTTACCCCCCTCCCGGTATACCCTCCAACTGTTCCACATCCCACACCTTCTCCCGCTCTAGCATGCCTTGTCTGGAAGAGGATGTACCCACTGCCCCACCCCACCAGACCTCTATACTCCCTGGGGTCCCAAGTCTTTCAAGGGTTAGGTGCATCTTCTCTTACTGAGATCATACTTGGCAGTCCTCTGTTGTATATGTGTTGGGAGCCTCACATTAGCTGGTTTATGTTGCCTGGTTGGTAGCTCAGTGTCTGAGGGATCCCAGGGATCAAGGTTAGTTGAGACTGCTGGTCTTCCTATAGGGTTGCCATCCTCCTAGCTTCATCAAGCTTTTCTGTAAGTAATTCAACCACAGGGGTCACCACCTTCTGTCCATTGATTGGGTATCAATATCTGCATCTGACTCTTTTCAGCTACTTGTTGGGTCTTTTGGAGGACAGTCATGATATGCCTCTGTTTGTAAACACACCGTAGCCTCGGTAATAGTGTCAGGCTTTGGGGCCTTCCCCTGAGCTAGATCTCAGTTTGGGACTGTCACTGGACCTCCTTTTTCTCAGGCTCTTCTCCAGTTTTGTTTCTGAAGTTTTTTTAGACAGGAACAATTCTGGGTCAGAGTTTTTGACTCCAAACCTTCATGTTTCCTCTTACTCCTTAATTTTTATCCTCTTTTCATTCTTTCTGTACTTAATCTTTCCTCCTTGTTGTTCTGCACCATCATATATATATATATATATATATATATATGTGTGTGTGTGTGTGTGTGTGTGTGTGTATATACACACATATTTATGTATATATATATATATATATACATACATACACACACAGACACACACACACAAATATATATATATATATGTTCTTAGTTGCCTGTAGCTCTTTGTCTATGGTTGAGCCCTTGTGAGTTCTACCCCCATCCACTTTACCATGTCCATTATTGTCATCCTTTTTAAGATTATGTTCAGGTAGTCATGTTGCTGAGACGTCATAGAAAGCATAATCTCACAGCAAACTTCCTGCTCTTCTGGCTTTTACACTCTTTTTACCCTCTTTTCTATAATGACCCCAAGCCTTAGGTTAGAGGAGTTGTAGTATAGAAGTATTCATTGGAACTGGATCCATCACTCTGTATATTGATTAGTTATAGTTTCATGTAATGGTCTCCATCTGTTGCAAAGGAGAATTTTGCTCAGTCAGGTGTGAGGACTTCACTTTTCTGTGGTTATAAGCACAGTAACAATATTTTTAGAATACAGTTAGGGGTTATGTTAGTTCAGTAAAGTGGCAGTTGTAGATTCCCTTCCAAAATCCATGACTTATTCGTCCAGGGTAGTTGGCTAGATTTCCATTACCAGGCATAATTTCCCTCTTGTTGAGTAGGTTTTAAGTCCAATGAGACAGCTAACACTAAAGTATGTGAGTCACTACTGCCCTCATAATTTTGTTGTACCATGATGGCCATTGATGTTACTCAGATATTATATCTAGGTGGGACTTGGCTTGTCTTCTTCTCTGGAAGCTTGCATGGCACTTTCTGGTACCATGGCTTTCCTTTTATTTTACTGTAATTTTCTTTTCCTCCTTCCTTCCACTCTTACTGCCTCATTTTCTTTGTCCCCTTTTAATTTTTCCATTTTAATCTTTTAAAAATCTATTTCTTTCCTCTAATTTTAGTTTCTGGATTTCTTTTTTATTCACCCTTGTCCTTCCTTTGCTTTGTTTCTTCCTTTTCTGTTTTTCCTATTTTCCTTCCTTTTTACCTTCTTTGTTTCATTCTTTTTCACATTTCTCCTTCATTCTCTAAATAGTATCTCTTTCCTTCTCTTGTGTTGGTTTTACGAAAGCAGAACTGTAAGAATGTCAGAAGTAGCCCATTCTGAAGTGATTTGCTGAGAGAAGAGCTACCGGGAGTAGAAAAAGTCACTTCCATGAGCATGTTTGATGATTGAGGGGAAAAACTCAAACAAACAAAAATCTAGGCTGAATTCCTTATTTGCTGGTCATCATTCTTGTGGCATCAGTACTTTCTTCCATCTGAGTTGCTGAAGTTTGGGTCAAATACTCTCATGTCCACAGCATAGACTCATAAAAATGTGGGAAAGTCATCAATATGAGCGAATACTGCTTCGACTGAGCTATATTTGCCAAGTTTACAGGAATAGATACTATCAATTGAACTCTGGAAGTTGTAAATAAATTACTTGGGAGAAAAGTAATAGGGACAACCCTCTAATCTCAGAAAGCAGTAGAAACAACATGGTAATCAAATATGTGAATGGAGAGTTTGTCTGAAACCTTTTGCCTTAAACATAAATAAACTAGCCCAAGGCATCCAATCATATGTGGCTAGAGAAATGCTCAGAGGTTATGTGGTTATTGCTTTTGCAGAAGACTTAGTTGCATTTCCAATGCTTGCACTGGGCAGCTCACAAATTCTGTACTTCAGTTTCATGTCATCCGATAGGTTTTGTTTGTTTGTTTGTTTTGAGCTGTTATGTTATGTTTTGTTTTCTGGACTTCCCAAGCACTTGCACACATACAGTGTACATACAGATTAGCACACACAGCATAAATGTATACATTTATACATACCCATGTGCACACACATACATTTATATACATGTGGGAACACACATGCTCACATGTGTGTTCACACACAGAGACACTCAAACACAAATAAGTAAAGTTTTCCAACTTCAGATGTGTCTTAGGAACATGTTCCTATAGTCTCATTTCTTATTGATTCTTTTTAAATCTTCCCACTTCCATCAGAGGAAAAAGGAGTGGCTTGGCTATTTAATGGAGCATACATGGATATTTCCTTTTCACAGCTTATTTTAAGTTCATAGAAGTTTAATGTACCAGTACATAAATATACCTCATTAATTTATATTAATCTTTCCAAATTTTCAAAACTGAACTGTATTTTATTTTGATATGTCAATATCAAATTTTCTTATTAGATATTTTCTTTATTTACATGAAAATTTCTCCCTTCCCAGTTTCCCCTCTAAAAAACAAAGAAACAAACGAAAACAACAAAAACAAACCCCAGCTGCCTCCCTACTCCCCATGCCTGCCACCCAACCCTCTCCTGCTTATAGGCCCTGGCATTCCCCTACACTGGGGCACAGAACCTTCACAGGGCTGAGGTCCTCTCCTCCCATTGATGATCGAATTTGCAATCCTCCACTATACACACACTGCCAGAGCAATCAGTCCCACTGTGTGTACTCCTTGGTTGGTGGTTGAGACTCTGGGAGCTCTGAGGGTACTAGTTAGTTCATATTGTTGTTCGTCCTAAGGGGCTGCAAACCCCTCAGCTCCATTGATCCTTTCTCTAACTCCTTCACTGAGGACCCTGTGCTCAGTTCAATAGATGACTGTGAGCCTCTACATCTGTATTAGTCAGGTACTGCCAAAGCCTCTCAGGAGATAACTAACTATATTTAGGCTGGCTTAAAATGTCAATAGA
Organism: Mastomys coucha; assembly: GCF_008632895.1. Lineage (NCBI taxonomy): Eukaryota > Metazoa > Chordata > Mammalia > Rodentia > Muridae > Mastomys > Mastomys coucha. Next base: position 81,865,117 of record NW_022196897.1, read on the forward strand.
GGTAATTTTCCCAGCATCAAGTCTTGTGTGTTTATTTTATTATTATGATAATGCTTAAACTATCAAACTTTAAAGGAATTGGAAAGTTAGGGCCAATTGCAAACTTCTTTCTTACCAATGGGATGGTTTTGGCTTTGACAAAGTCATTAAACTTTCATTGACCTGATACAACCTCACCAATATTATATAAGTCACAGAGAGTTTATAGAAAGCTAATAGATACCTGGAACATTTGACCTATGTATATAAAACTGACCATCTCTTCTATTATGATATGACCATTATTGTTACTGCATATCCATTGTTACTATAGTTTTTATTATTGTGATTAATTTGAGCCATGGATATGGGAGAAGCATCAAGAAGCATGCACACAGAAAATGCACCTCAACCTGTTCCTATACCGGGTGATGTCCTCTCATTGCTTCCAACACAGTGTATAATGGGCTCAGACACACATTGCCTTAGGGTCCAACTGTGCTGAAGCCCAACAAAGCTGGTGCTGAGCACACAGCAGAATGAATTGCCTCTGGCACAGCTTGTACTAATAGAGAGCACTGGTAGGCTGAGATGAAGCAAGGAGCAGAGGGAGAATGTATTAATGATGATCCTCCTGCAAGAAGGGGAGAGATCAGGGAAAGATTAGTAGAACTGCTGATCTTGCACAGGGAGGCCAGCTGTGAGAGGTTAATGGAACATTAGGAGAAGAGAGAAATCCAAAGACAGCCAGCTGCTACCTGGGATGGTGGCTTGAGTCATCAGATTCCAAACCACCATGCTCAACAGACATCCACAGCTGGAGGCAGAGTTATGACCCCCATCCCTGCAGGGTTTGCTGAGAGGGCAGTTAACACCAGCATGGGAGTGCTAACCTCCAAGAGACAATTCGTTAACTTGCCAATACTGTGCAACTCTTCCCTCTTCTTTTGGCTGAATGACAAGCATACCATCAGATGGAAAATGATCCAAATAGCATAGACTAAAGCAAAGGTTATCAGGTTTTCTGCTCAGTCTAGGCCTAACCCCATGACCAAGACCTAAAATCTCCAAGACTGTGTCAAAAACAAAAAAATGTGAAGAACCATCTTTGACATCTGAAATTGCTTTATTGCAGGTTTTTCAATGATTTAAAGAATTATTTCTAAAATGTCAGCATTTTCTTTGCAACCCTCTCCCAAGACTCTCTCTGTCTCTGTGTCTCTGTCTCTCTCTGTCTCTCTCTCTGTCTCTCTGTCCCTGTCTCTGTCTATCTCTCTGTGTCTCTGTCCCTGTCTCTGTCTCTCTCTCTGTCTCTCTGTCCCTGTCTCTGTCTGTCTCTCTCTGTCTCTCTCTGTCTCTGTCTCTGTCTCTCTCTCTCTCTCTCTCTCTCTCTCTCTCTCTCTCTCTCTGCAACTCTTTGGTTTGCCTCCCTTTTCCCTGTCCAATCACAGGCCTCCTGCTGCACTAATATTTTAATGTAATTGGACAGGGAAATCCTGCCACAGTCTGTCTGTATCTCAAGAATGACAAACTCCATTTAATGGGATTGAGTTGACTTTTGCTACTGTTAGCTGCCAGCATCCACTTCCCTCTTTCTACAAAACACTGAATATCATTTGAGAAAAGTAAAAATTATATCAAGGATAATTTATAAGGAATATATTTACTTTTCTGTCCTTCACCTACATTTATGACCAATATATAATGAAAGATTTGTTAAGACTAATTACTTTCATTTGGAAACTGAGCTAGAATGGAAGGGTAAAAATACTCTAAATATTTGTGATTTCATCTTTGTGTGCCTTTCTATTTCTGTGGGCTTGAAAGCCTGGTCTTTTGTCTCCTAGGTGACTGTAGTTATCAATATCATTTCAAAGCTACATTGGCCTTCAGCCAACAAGTCTTAAAATAATAACAAAACATTAGATATGATTCAATTTTCCTTTCTTGCCTCTAACAAATTCTGATATATTTTTTTAAAAAAGTAAAAAGCAATTTCAAGAACAACATTGAATTCACTACACAAAGACCCTCCACGATTCTTAAAGTAGCTTATATTTGAATGTTGACAATCTAAGGGTGAATGTTTTCCAAATGAGCTGAAATATCCTTCCATCCTCCTAATGTTATCATTTCACATTTGGCTCTGGAATACTTTCCACCCAGGAAAAGAATTTCTTTTCTCAAATGTACCTGTGTTGTTGACTGATATTTTGATAAGGATATTTCTTGTTGTTCTATTAGCAGGAACTTAAGAGTTGCTTGGACATTGGCACTTTGAGTCCACTTTTTGTAAAGGATTAACTATGCTTGTACCACTGTGATGAATTATCATCATGCAAAAAAAAAAAAAATCTGAGGAAAAATGTCTCTTTTGACTCACAGTTTCAGAGGTTCACATTCATAGTCCTTGGTTCCATTGATAAATCCCAGCATGAGACACGACTCTATGGTGACAGGAGCATATGAGGAGCAATGAGACAAACAGGAGCTGTTTGTCTCATTGTTGTCAGGTAGCACAGAAAAAGAGTCCATGAAAGAGTCAGGACAAGCGAGAAGGCTCAAAGACATGTCTCAAGAGACCTACATCTTCCAATAAGGTGCAAGGTGCCATCTTCCTACTTCCTACCACTTCGAAGAAATGCTATCCTATCATCAGTCCATTGAGGGATGGATCTTTTAATGAGCACTGAGACTATAGATTCTTAGTACTTCCTATAATCTACCATATAGAAACCAATCTGCCAAAATATGAGCCTTTGTTGGATGTGTCATATCCAAGGCACAGATGGAAACAATGAGAGAAAATGAAAATGTACTTGTATTAGTTAGCTCAATGTAGAGACTAGTGATGGACCAGCTGCTTCTTGATAATGGGCATGTGAATGGGCATGGGCATTTTTAGATTGGGCAGTAGAAGTAACTAAAAGAAAAATACAGCCTTGAGTCACATCATTTTATAATGTCTTCTGAAACAAACATAGGAACCACTTGGATAAACCTGTCTCAAAAGGCAACCCAGAAAATCAAAAGCAGGAAGAACACAAATTATTTTCTTCTGTTGCTTTGTGGATGCTGTTCATGTAGCAGTGAATGAAACATGTAGAAATGTATGAGTAGTGTGGGAAAAAAACTTAGAATAAATTATATCACCTTTGATATGAGGTGGAAAGAAGATACTGATTGAGACACTTTAGCACATATTACAGACTTTTCTTGGAAAATGCAACAATAGAAATCAGGCTTGTATGACACTGATGTACTATAAGCTTACCATTAATGTTGATTTCGAATCTTTCCATGGATGATCATTGAAAAGATGCTAACACGGATTCTCTTCATCTCTAGCATTCATGATATTATTTAGAAAAATGTTGAAGCCTAACTCTTATCCCCTTGTCTTTTCTAGCTCTGTTGATTTAGCAATAAGGTATGAAGGAAGTCAGTTATAGAGTATGCTTTTCATGAAGAATTTAAAGAAAATGTAAGTCTAATACTTGCTTAATTTAAATGTTAATCTATTCATAAATCTGCCCTTCTAGACAGAAAGGTTCTGAGAGTCAAAACTGACCTGGAGACTAAAGACTAAATATGGTGTCAGTAAAATTTTTTCAAGATAAACATACTTGATTCAGATAGGTATTATCTATCTCAAAGGCATATAGAGGTTTCACACCAGGAATTGAGACTATTTTATGACAAATATATAATAGCAAAGTAAAATAGTTAAAATCTAGACTATTCCAGAAGACTCTACATAAACAATTGTTATTTTAATTAACTCTTAAGAATTATTAAAGCCGGGCGTTGGTGGCACACGCCTTTAATCCCAGCACTTGGGAGGCAGAGACAGGCAGATTTCTGAGTTCAAGGCCAGCCTGGTCTACAGAGTAAGTTCCAGGAAAGCCAAGGCTACACAGAGAAAGCCTGTCTCGAAAAAAACCAAATATATATATAATTATATATATATATATATTAAGACCCTAAAATCTGGGCAGGGTAACTCAGGAGCAGAATCAGAATTCCTTTATCAACTTACAAATTTATTGAAACTTTAACAATTCCATGTGTTGAAATTAAGTCAATTTGCTAAAATTGATAATTTGAGAATATCAGTCAAATCCAGTCTTTGGTGTCTGAAAACTTACATTTTAGAAGATAAGATTTATAGTACAAGTTCATAGCCCAACAAAACTGTGTAATGATCCAAAAGAAATGATCATGAATTATTGCCTTCCTATACTGCACAAACCACCTCTTTGAGACATAATTATGCTCAACTAATATTGATAACTAAGTAGCTATCAACTATTATTTAATAACTAAGTTACCAAATAACTAGTGCTATACAAGTACCATTTTAAATAATATCAAAGGAATATTCTTTTTGGACCTAAATGAATAAATAAAATTAAAAGCCTATATTCCATAGAATATTAAATGTGTTTCATTTGTATATTTTTACATGTAAGAGAGACCAAAGGCAAGTGTGTTCCAGTTCCCTGACTCATGTGTGATTTAGTTATTATTACTAAACAAATTGCCTGTCCTCTAAACTAATTTAAAAAGTGAAAAGCCATGACCTGTGAGACTAACTCTAGGAAATGCCTGGAGGAGCTCATACAAACAGAAATTAAGACAAGTTACATTCCCATTCATTTTCTCAGCATTGTATCCAACATAAGCTCTAAATGTAGAAGGTTTCATAGATAGATGGCAATACTGAATTTTCCAAAGGAATAATTTTACTAGGATAGTTGAATAGTATTCCAGAAAGTCAGCCACATAATTATTCTGCCTATTGTGAATGGATCCCAGAACCCAAGTGCTTCCAGTAGGATATTTGACTTTAAGTTCAATGTCATGGGGCAACAGACATGTTGATCCACAAACATGTGCAAACACCTTCACATTTAAAGATATAAATTCTATTTTATTAGTTGTTTAAAGATGTGGTTGTACAACCACAGAGTACCAGTGTACATACCATACCGTTCTAAGCAGAATGGTTAGCCATCACTATGGAGATATGTGTGTGTGTGTGTGTGTGTGTGTGTGTGTGTGTGTGTGTGTGTATCTTCATAAGAAGGCAGGTGACAGGTTATTCACTTGTTCACTGTTCTGTTTTGTAGAAATGCTCTCTTCTTGCTCATATTCATAAAACTGGTTAGGATTTCTCATAGGAAATAATTTGACATGACTTATTATCTCATAAACCAAGAAGTGATAAGAAAACTAGAGCAGAAGTGATGAGTGGGGAAGATGCTTCCCTATTAACTCTTTTAAAGTTTCAAAGAATCACATAAACCAAGACTCATAGTCTCCACTTTCTGGAAGAAAAATATGTTTAGAAAGGTTAAATAAATGAACCAAGATAGCACCTTCAGAAAGGGCTTTAAATCCAGGTGGCCAGGCAATATTATTGATTGATGTGCTCCTAAGGCAGTCATTTTTAATTTATTGTTTTTCTGTTCTCCAGAGAAAACAAAGAAAATATGTTTTATTCTTTTTCATGTGTGATGATAGCATTTGTATCTAAAGCTCCCATTTATTGTGAAATTTCCATTTGAAAGAAAAGAAGCACTTATAATCAATGGCTTTATAATATAGTTTAAGGAACTCATTATGTGAAAAGAAGCATCAAAGGTGAATCTGTGCTACAATCTGCTAGTCTATTAAATAAATATATAAAATAGAGCTTAAAATATGAGCTTCCAGTCAGATGCCTTCTGCTGCAAACAAACTTGTCTTGTCAGAGCAAACCCCCAGCTGTGCTCTCTTTCTCACTCCTCACACTGCCCTTCTGTCCTGGCTGGTGAGAGATTTTTTTTTTTAAATCTTGCTTTTTTCCCAAGTGTGTTGCACATCACTGATATCCTAACAAAAATTGGGTTAATGATTAGATGAAGACATACTCAAAACATTACAAAATCTTTTCTGTCTTGTTCTACTCTTTAAAATCTATCCAGCTATTTCCTTTCACTCTGATTTTATAGATGGATTATATTTATCAACTAAAAGCTCTCTTTAAGACTAATTCTATTTGAATCAATTATGTGCCTATTCATTTTATTTTCACAGAGCATAGGTTATGTATGATTTTATAATTGGAATCTTTTTTATATATTATAAAGATGTTATAAGGAAAGTTTATGTTGATAAATAAATGTTGGACAATGATATGAATGTATGTAGTTTGAATCCTGTGAACATAATCTCACACCTTTAAATGAGGATTGGAAACATCCTCATCTAAGCAAACATTTTCCCCATCTCTATTATTTCTATCATCTCTATGTCTGCCTATCATCTCTCTTTCTCTCTCTCTCTCTCTCTCATCTATCTACCTACCTACCAGCCTATCTCTGTATCTGATATCTCTATCCTTTATCTATCTTCTCGCTATCATATCTATCTATCTATCTATCTATCTATCTATCTATCTATCTATCTATCTATCTATCTACCTACCTACCTACCTATCCATCTAAGAATGTATATATATACATATTGCATATAATATATATTACAATTGAGTATTGAATATATTCATCCTTATTTAATAACAAACAATTTTAAATATCATAGACTGCCCATCATTTAAATTTCATATTGTCTGCCAAAAGATAGATGTTCATCTTCTCTATACAGCACTATTTTATAAGATACCATTGAATCACATGATAGATGTATGATGTCATATACTCAAATTGGAATTATCATAAAACAAATGCTTTCATTGGATTATGAAACATATGACAGGAAACACTAAGGCTTTGCATATTGTCACAAGACATGTATACAGGAAGTATGGGGTCAATACCCTGAAGGTACACATTTTATAGTTATATAACTTTAAATGCAGATGAAACATTTATTAAACATCTGCTGCTGAGACAAAAAAGTATGTTGAAAGTCAGTAAGTATGTTTATTCTTTTGAAGAAGAGATTGTAGTGTTTGTCCTAGTTTAATTCAGTTAGAAGTTTAAACATTGCACAATTGTGTAATATTTCCTTGAAATGAAGATAATGGACATTGTTTTGAGGTCTATATATTTATACAACTAACAAAATTAAATAAAAACCAGTGATGCCAATTAGCCAGTGATAAATTTGTGCTAACTAAACTGAACCAGCAAGGCTCAAGATAATAATAGTTCACTGGTGGCTCTATAATGCATTGGCCATGTTGATTTCATTTTTAGTTATTCCATTAGATCTCACATCAACCATTACAGCTCCAGAAGAAGTAGAGGGATCCCAGAAAGCTTTGGTTTAAATTTGTGCATTCATTTTTTTAATTGGATCCACCTGAAGCAGACATCCCTTCCCCAGCAATTAACCATGGTAAAAATAAATGTACATGTTGATTGTCTGGAGTCAACACGAATTTTGTAGTTAGGAAATAAGAAAAGAAACTAGAAGCAGATATAATCTGAAATTTCCAAAGGAAGAGCAAATGCTTGCCCAGAAATGTAATGATAATATGATGAGTGTGAAAGAACTATAGTAGGAATATTGAGATACCAGACACTGGGCCCCAGAGTAACACAAATAATCAGCACTATTAAGAAAGATGTTAGGGATGTCTTCTCTTTCTAGACTCAATAAACTCAGGGCAATAGAGATGTAGCTCTCTAGTTAAGAGCACCTGAGGTTCTAGTATGAAGATCTGAGTTCAAGTCTCAGCACTCACTTTAGTTAGATCATAAATACCTGTATTACCAGCTCCAAAAAATTCAGTGCTTTCTTCTGTCCTCCACAGACAGATGCAATGTACATGCATACACATATATGTGCACCTACACACAATGAAAATAAATCTATAAAACAATAAAGACAGTATTAAATGAAACTGTTGCATACAGGATTATAGAAACTAGGAAGCCGTAATGCCAGGGTTTAAGCTCTTTATGTATGTATGTATGTATATATATATATATATATATATATATATATATTTGTTGCTTTTTCTTGCTTGCTTTTTTATTCAGAATCTTGCTTTATAACCTTGTTTGACCTGAAATGTTCTTTATAGCCCAGGCTGGCTTCAAACTGATGAGCATTTTCTTATATCAACCTCCAAAAGGGTAGGATAACTCTTTTCTAAGTGGTAGATTAGTTACTTAACTTTTTTTGTCTTCCAGACTTTCCATGTATAAAATGAATATAAAAAAATGATCTGACATTTCTAGCTTAGTTACCATATGGCTCACATTCTAAACCTTATCATATAAAAGCTCATTTATCCTCAGAGTAACTTTGGATAATGATAGTGGTATTACTTTCATTATTTTGCAGATAGGGAAACTGAAACAAATGTTAAGTTGCCTACCCAAAAATAACATTTATTTTATTTATGCATTTATTTTTCCTATGGAGGTTGGACTCTGAAGTCACTTTGTGATCTAACTGTATCACAGTATAATTCTACCATTTACCTCACTGGAATTCTCTCTTTAATTTCCTCAAACTTAAGACCATGTAAATCTCTGCCTCTGTGGAACTTACAAGAATAAAGCAACTGGGTTAAAATAAATAGATCAAGTTCACACAGCACATAGGTTTTGTTGTCTGCTTTTAAAATCTGTAATTTGTAAACCCAAATCATACAACTTCCTATTTCAATAAAACCTTGAAGCTAAGTTTTATGAAAAGTATGCATGGTCACTTTCTTTCTTTCCTTCTTTCTTTCTTTCTTTCTTTCTTTCTTTCTTTCTTTCTTCCTTCCTTTCTTTCCTCTTTTTTCTTTTTTAGCCAATAACTAGTCAATTTTGTGAGGATACTATTTCTGCTTACTGAGTGGGAAATTCATGCTGCCTGCCTCTTATGTGGGTTCTAGGAATCTGAACTGAGAGCCTCATGATTTCCTGATGAAGGCTTTACCCATAAGCCATCTCCTCAGCTCAGTCCTCAAAGAACAGTTTTGACCAAAACATTAGGATACTTAAAATCCTTACTTGACTTCTCGAAAGATTCCTGGATATTATTTTCTTTCTCTTTGTTCCTCCCTCCCTCCCTCCCTTTCTCCTTCCCTCCCTCCCTTGTTCCCTCCCTCAATCCCTTTCTCCCTCCCTCTCTTCCTTTTCTTATTACATATTTTAAGGGTGAGGGAATTTGTTTGCTTATTTATTTATTTATTTTTATTAGATATTATTTTTATTTACATTTCAAATGATATCTCCTTTTCCAGTTTCCCCTTGGAAAAAACAAAACAAAACAAAACAAAACACCTGTTCCCTTCCCCCTCCCCCTGCTTACCAACCCACCCTCTCCTTCTTCCTGGCCCTGGCATTCCCCTACACTGGGGCGTAAACCTTCTCAGGACCAAGGGCCTCTCCTCCCATTACTGACTGACTAGGCTATCCTCTGCTATACATACCCTGCTGGATCCATGAGTCCCACAATGTGTACTCTTTGGTTGGTGGTTTAGTCCCTGGGAGCTCTGAGGGTACTAGTTAGTTCATATTGTTGTTTGTCCTAAAGGCCTGCAAACCCTTCAGCTCCTTGGGTCCTTTCTCTAGCTCCTTCATTGGGGACCCTGTGCTCAGTCCAACTCAGAAGCTCAGAATACCCAAATTACTGTAACCTATTTTAGCTGAAAGCTGGCTGTCTTAGACCTTGCCTTGCCACAAGCAGCCTGCCCATCTGGGGTGAGGCTTCCTGACTTAAACAAAGCCCTTTTGTTCCTGCCACCTCTCTGCCTGGAAATTCTTGCTAACAGCTAAGCCCTGTGGAATTGCTTAGCCTGCATTTGAGACCAAGCATCCTCCCAGATGCTAATTTGGCCAAGGGATGCTGGCGGACTGAGGGCAGGATTTTGCCTGCCTGCTTGATTTCTCAGTTGAGTAATACACTTTGGACTTGAAGCAGAAACCATGCCTCAGTCCCATGTTTCATTTATTCCTCTCAGTGCCCGATCCCCTTAATTTCCCCCAGGCCCTTTCACCTATTCCTGAAGACCCGTTGTATGTAGCTGCAGGCAGCTGCAACACATTACAACCCACAAACCACAAGAAACTGAAGAAGAAGGAAGACCAAAGTGTGGATACTTCGTTCCTTCTTAGAGGGGGAACAAAATACCCATGGAAAGAGTTGCAGAGACAAAGTATGGAGCAGAGACTGAAGAAAGGACAATTAAGAGACTGCTCCACCTGGGAATCATCCCATATTCAATCATCAAATCTAGACACTATTGTGGATGCCAAGAAGTGCTGGATGACAGGAGCCTGATATAGCTGTCTCCTGAGAGGCTCTGACAGTACTTGACTAATACAGAAGTAGAGGCTCACAGCCATCCATTGGACTGAGCACATGGTCACTTTCTAGAAAGAGTATTCGTGGTTCTGCAGAAGATTCCTTTCACTCACAGGGCTTTCACAAGACTCCTGTCATCTTATGTGCACTGAGAACTTGCACTACTTTGTTTTTACTCCTCAAGCCACATTGGTCGTGTCACCACACTATGGATGTTGAAAATCCATTTGTTTGGTGATTGGTGTGGTTAATGCATTAGTTGTCACTGGAATCCTCTAAAGTCATTTTACCCTCATGCGAAGACACACTTGGTAGTAAGTATTTTATGTGATGATAACGAAGAAATGTGTGTCTGGGTTTATTTACTCTTATGTATGAATTTTATCTACGCCATTTACTGATTCTCATTTTATAGTACTTTCCCCTAACTTTAAAATATGTAGATATCTTTTAATACTATGAAATGAAGAGCTCTGGTTAGAAAATATCTAATAATATCAATGGACATTGCTAAAACAGCTACTCTTGACATTTAATCCTAGCTATTTTTTCCAGTCTCTGTTACATATGTACCTGTGTAATGTAAACAGAGGGTTTATTCAGTGGTCTTAAAAACAGATTTTCCTGTAAACTTATGTAACTTGTACCAGATGGTTGTGGGTATGGCCATCAGAGGTCAAGTTCTGGTATCGGTTCTTGGCTCCACTTGGAGACAAGGTCTTTTGTTCTTTGTCATTGGACATTGCCTTTCAGCTTCTCCAGATCGTCTTCTGTCTCACCATAGAAACAACACTGTGGGAACTTTCTGTATTTGATACCTAACCTAATTGTATTTAATTTAAAAATGTCAAGCTTATATCTGATTGAAGAGCTTTCTTGTCTCTTATAAAGGCCAGGAAATAAAAAAACCAGTCTTCATTTGCTCTGTTGTCAACTCCTTAATACTAGCTACTGTCAATGTTTCATCTATGTAGGATGTGAGCTTATCTTAGAAAAAGCCAGAATCTTACGTCTAGCTTCTCATTTTCTCTTAAAAATTGGGAATTTTAATATGTAAAATAATTACAAAATGTTTTATGAGCATGTGCAGCAAAATTTTCCTCAAATTTTTCTTTTTCCATGCTAAAATGAGAATGCATTGTTCTCAGGTAACATCTGAATACTCCACAGCCATTTACTTTTTGTTTTGTTTCATATGACTAAATCTTTCCCATTGACTAATTCACAAAAATGGAAACCTTCTGATTCATTTTGTTCAGGCCATATATAACATTTATATAGTCGAAATTTAAAAGGAAATGTGGGTATTTAAAGTAATTCATTTCATTATATTTGTACATATGATCTAATCATTATTTTATGGGTATATTTTAAATGATCTAATTTAAATATAATTATGCTATAGCTGGTACAATTACTATGTGTTTTACCAATTATGGCATGTTTTATATTTATATATCTGTTTTTGGTTGAGTTTGATTTCATAGTTTGATTATGCTTTAGTTTTATATCTTTTAATACATTTACTGGTAGTCATACTTTTAAATCAAACAAAGATATTTTATTACTTTCTTACATTAGGGAGAAATATAATAATTATGATATTACATCTATATGAACATTTTAATTTTTAATATGCTATAATCCCTCTTTCCATCATGTGCTAAAATAAAATTACATATCTTAGAGTTAAAGTCTCAGATGATGGTGAATTTTGTTTGATTTTCATTTGTAGTACTTACTGTATGAGATTATGGATTTTATGCATATCTCAATTTTGTTCCTGATATGGAGGTATTACAATGTTATGGTGTCTTACTAGCTAATGACTAGCCAATTGATGGTCCCTTCATTGACTCACACTTTTATAAATTAGTATTTCCTATGGCATATTCAGAAAGAACCGTTTATGGGGCTTTTGGTAAAAATCTCTTTAGACCTGTGCTTCCACCTGAAATTAATCAATTAAAATTATTATATTTATTCATTTTTAATCATATGTGTTAATGTTTTGCCTAAAGTACATGCCTACATGCATGTAGTTTTCCCCACTTACATCTCATTGGAGATCATAAGATGGTGTCAGGTTTCCTAGAACTAGAATTTCAAATGGTCATAAATCACCATGGAGGTGCTGGGAATCAAACCCTGGGCTTTTAGAAGACCAATAAGTATTCTGAAATGCTGAGCAAAACTTTCCAGCCACACTCAGCATAGATTCTTATATTTTTGGTTGTGAGCTTAGCCTTTAATGGCTGAGTCATCTCTCTAGCCCAGCAAAGATTTTTAACAGATAAAATCTTGATGATGTTTTAAGAAACCAAAGGTAACTTTGAATTGTACTCAAAGTCTCTATTGCACCAGAACATAGATGTAGTCTCATTTTTCTCCTTGTAAAAATGTTGCACTGATTGACGGCTTGTCTGAAGAAAGTATTACTCAATTAAATCTGGTAGGCATCTTACACTGTTCACTATAGCAGGACTTATTTAGCAAAGCTATTGAATTTCTCTCTAGATTATGTTTAATAAGAAGCTTAAGGTGAAGTTAAAAATGATTCTTTGTATCCCTTAAAGTAAACTATGCCTCCAATATTATAAGAAAGGAAAGCCAATGAGCATAGCACAGCGGGGATGGAAAACTATCAAAGGGAATGAGGAGATGTGATTTTGATTGAGACAATCAATTGTAGGGAGATTATGTACATCCAATTTATCTATTTTACATACACTCTGGGATAGTTGCCATACATGTGCTGTGAATTTAGCCTCACCATAATCTGTTCCTTTGCTGTCATTTCTAATATCCTTTATATCTTTTTCTCCCTTCTTTTTTTCTTAACTTACCCCAAGATCAGAAGTATTAAATTATCTTCAGGATACAGATGATTTAATAACTCCAGGATGATCTTTTAACTTCATGCTTGACCCTCAAGATTAGGAATTGATACTTTAAAGTTCTTTCATCTTTGTCTAGTCTCAAAATGATACTTAATTTTTTATTACTATGAATGAACCTTAAATTCATTACTGAGAGAGAGCTTTGTTAGAGAAAAACTAGTCACATGATAAGCAACATCTCCAGTTCTCACACTATACTGCCTTCCCTGCCACAGGAGCAGGGAGCAGCTCATTGTAACTTGCAATGCTGCTCAGGTCTAAGGTCAAGACTCAATTCTTTTCCAAGATACTGGCTTCAATCTTTTGAGATGGAGTTTCCATATTTAAATCTCCAAGGGCTTTGGTGTTAGAATTTGAATAAAACACAATTGTATTGCACAAACTTAGGAAATTCAGAATGGCACCATTAAAACTTATAATCTCCAAGAAGAGTAGAAGGACAAAAAATATAAGAGAAAAAGTGAGAGAAGAGACAGGAATGAAATGAAGGGAGGGAGGAAGAGGGGGGAGGAAAAAAAGAAAAAGAAAAGTGAAGACGTCAGGTATAATGATGGAATATATTTCAATAGGAATGGATGAATTAAACCAATATGAAATGACTTTATTTTATCAAAATATATTAAAAATCATATTCTATATATTTGTTCTCTGCATTTTAATGATTTTAAAATATTCATTCTCTTGATATACCATTGTTCTCACTGAGCATTCAAACAGATCAATTTCAAATATATTAAGTCCTTACAAAGTTGTTTTTATTTCTATATTTCTTGCTTTAAGTGGAGAATGCTAAGAGAAGGCATGTCTCCTTTCTTTTCTGTATTGTAACATTTATCTTTTTTCCCTCTTCTGTAGCTTTTTATTCATAAAATATTATTGATACAATGATGGGTTACAAGCTGAGGTTTGAAAATACATCAAGTTGGAATCTTACATAATAACCACAGTGATAGAAAAATCTCTTGCTGTAACATTTGTTGTAGAGATAATGACACAATCTTTGGTAACTTCCATTGATCTAATTTGTTTTCAGGTGTCATTTTCATACAAGACTCTACTTAAACATCAATCAATATGTCATATTTGGGAAAAAGTATAAAATATCATGGAAAAGGGAAAATGTTTTTTTGAGGAGAGATAGAGTTAAGAGAAGAGATGACAACAAGAAAAGACAATGAAAAACAAAAAAATCAAGCTTTGTCCATGGTCAGTGAAGAGTTATTTTAATCTATGGTTGTTACTACTGTCACCATTTGAACAGAAACATTGTCTGTTTTCTCTGAGGCAAAATACCACAAATATTTCCCTTAAATTTCAAACATCTCATTAAAATCAACAACATGAAGGAAATATGGTCAGGCTGCAGGATCTCTAGCTATGAAATCTTAGTATAATTAGAAAAAATGCTGCTTCTAGTTAGATTCCTGTCATAACCAATTTTGTGGAGCTCCTGTTTTTATAGACAAATTGTTAATATATCAAAAAGAAAAGAACTTAAGTCTCTGCTTACAGCTGTTAGGTTATTGTATACTAAAGATGTTAAAAATCTCTAATGAGATCAATTTAAGCAAGGTTTTACTTAGTACCAACTGCTTCAAGTACATGATGTTATGGTTACCATTTTAATTTAACTATGCTGTTTCTGTATAAACTTGATTTAAAAATAATAAATGTAATATTTTTCATGATACTTCAGTCCACACTGCTAAATCTGATAAAATATAACAATAGTTAACAACTATCAGGTCTTAGAAGGTGTTATATTATGAAGCATGGTGGATGCTCTTCTCATTCACAAACCACCATGCATATGTTTAAGAAGTTTCAGCAATAGAATTTCCTCATATATGAGAATATGCCATTTTCCTCCTGAAATGCAGAACCCAATGGGAATATTTGTCACAGTTTACAGAAGTGTGTGGAATTCAGCTTCAGTACTCACAGACCCTCAAGTAAACAAACATGATGAAGAACATTTTTTCCAGTATAAAGTAGACAGCGAATTTTTATTTACAAGCAGATGAATACATTTCTCTATCCTTATTAACATAAGTTAAGTAGGGATGCAATTTCTTTGCTTGCAGTTTTAGACATAATGGAAGTTCTTAAGCTAAGGCTCTACAAGACTAAAACAATTAAATTAGGCCTTACTTCTCATGAACTTGGTAAGAAATTTATTCCAGGTCTGACTTTATATTGTTCCTTGTGTAAAAGCAATTGCTGTAGGAACCCCATGTTTCTTGTTTTATCATTTGATAAAATTTCACAATTTGGAGAGAAAATGCAGACTCAAGAGAAAAGCCAGCTACTTTTGTGGAGCTTTCTCATCTGATGCTACATCTGTCCTTGTGTTTATGAGGACTCTGCCTTGCTGCAGAACATCATTAGTATTTTAGCTGGCTCCCTGTGTGTTTCATCCCCACAGTGTTCAGCTTTTGTTCCCACCTGTCACTAGAAATGTAACCCAGGAAAAATTAATAGAAGAGGCTGAAACATGACCAAGAAGCTGGGATTTCAGCCAGACAAGAAAGTTTGAGCACAGGTCTTTGGGGGGAGTATACATTCTAATTTATAATCTCAGACTGTGGGCCCATCACCTTCATCATTGTCTTGCTCTAAAAGGTTTCTAAAACACAGAAGGGAATAAGAAAGCACAGATAATGGCTTATAAGTTGACAGATTTAGATACCAAACATTGTTAAGATTTCTGTGATTTTTGAAACAGGCATCTTTCTTAAAAGCCAGGTGAACCAAGGAAAGCAGAGAATCCTGTGAGGTAACCTGTATCATATTCCCTCTATAATAAGAAATGACATTGGGGAACATCAATAGAGAACATGGGGCAGCATTTAGGATGAATTAATTACAAAACTATCATGCTGAAGTCTTGTAGAAATTAAAAATTGTCAATGTTTAGTCTATAGAAACGGTTTTATAGATGACGTGCAAGCACTGCAATGCTCTCATGTTATCAGAGGGTACTATGCAACCTGCCAAAAGAGAACAAGTAATTAGTAGTCCCACCCAATTATAAAACCACTGAACTGGCCAAACACAGCATCCCTAGCTGTGGTGGCACTTCTACCTTGATGTAAACAACATGTATCTGATTGAACTTAAGCGCCATTCAATAGGAAGGGATGCATGCCTGATATCATTAAACACAGAGAATTTACTGATAGCTGGAGAGGACACAGACCCTGCAAAACACTGTTTCTCAATCTGTGGGTTGTAAACATTGGAAAACCTAATCCTGATGGTCTTAGGAACCCCCAACAATATATTTATTTTCATTGTTACTTTATAACTGTAATTTTGCTACTGAGTAGTGCCTGTGTTCCTCAGTTCCATTGGAAATGTGTTTTCCAGTGTTGGTGAAACCACAGGTTGAGACTCACTCCATAGAAGTACCAACTACTGTCATTTTTCTGCACCAATATAATACATATACATACATACATATGTATGTATGTATGTATGTGTGCATGTATATGTAACAATACTTTAAAAAATGTATTGGTTTGGTTTGTGGGGAGGTAGAGATGACATAGGATGAACTAGAGTTAGGACAGAAAGCAGTGAAAAAGATATAAATACAGTATTCATATATAAATTTTCAGAAATATGTTAACGAGGTGTTATTTTATTCTGATAAGAATAGTTACTGAAGCTGTTTAAAGTTTCTGTCAGTTACTATCTCTAAGTGTCCTTAGCTTTGGAATTCTTTAATTAGTCATAGACAGCCAATCCTTACTTTTTGCCAATCCAATCCTTTTTGCCTACTGAGTAGTATGGGTTCTGCTTGCTATTACAGTCCAATGTAGAATATAGGCACTTTGCTTTTTCTGATTAGTATTGGAAAACGAATTATCTCTTGTATTCTGAAGGGCAGTTCCAATATCAGTTCAGTTGTCCAAGCTTATGCCCTACTAATTCTGCATCTGTCAAATACCTATGTAGCTGAGAGATTAGACTATGTGCTAACCTACATAGGTTATTTCTCCTATTCCTTCTAGTTTTATGTTTGTACGTATTCTATACATATGTGGTTATATATAAGATATAAGATAATAATTATTTTTATTTTAGCCCCTTTAAAGACTCCTGGTAATTATAAAGAAGTGCAGGTTTGAGACTGAGTATTTCAGAATAACATTTCTTTTAATCTATGTTTCAATTTACTGAAAATAGGTGAAAATAGGTGTTTTTATACAATATATTCCAATTATTGTTTTCCAACACCTGATTCCTCCCAGATCTTCACATCTTCCCTCCCATCTGCAGCCACATCCTTTCTAACTTATTAAAAGACAAATAGGCACATAAATTAATAATAAAATATGACAAAATAAAACAAGCAATCCAGAATAAGGTAAAACAAACCAATAGTCAAATAAACAGAAGAAAAGGATCTAAGAAAAAACACAAGAAACACATATACCCACACAAACGCACACATTTGTGCACACACAGTAAATCATAAAAGCACAAAAAGAAAACTACAAAAAGGACTTGTAAGGGGGGAAAAAGATATCACTGAGTTCATTTAGTGGTTTGAATACCTATGTATACCCTGTTTACTTTACTGAAGAAAGCTAATGTTTCATTTGCAAGCAGTTATTAATTAGTGCTAGCTTCTTGGCTAAGACCAGGTTTATGTCCACTTTCCATCTAGGGAACTGAGACCTCATCAGGGCCATCCTTGGGCAGCTCCTGTACATGTTGCTATAGTCTCTGTGTGGCAGTCCTGCTATGTTTAGAATGCCTTGGTACTTTGGTGCCGCACTCCTACTCTAGTTTTTATAGTCTTTTTTCTCCTCTTCCACAGAGACACCTGAGCCTTAAGTGGGAGGGATTAGATGGAGACATCTCCTTTAGAACTGAGTGCTCTAAGATCTCTCACTCTCTGTACTTTATCCAACTATAGATCTCTGTATTTGTTCCCATCTACTGCAAGAGGAAACTTCTCAGATGTGAGTTGTGTAAGATCTTGATCTATGTGTATAGCAGAATGTCTGTAGGAATCATTTTATTGTTATGTTCCCTTTTCAGAACACTAGTGTTTGTTTTCCCCTAGTTACATGTCCTATCTAGCCTAGAGTTCTTAGTCACTAAGCAGTGTCAGGAGTGGGTTCCTTCTCTTGGAGTGTGGCTGAAACTCATTCAGATACTGGTTGGTTTATTTCACAAGTATTGTGCCACTATTGCACTAATGCATCTTGATGGCAGGTCATCTTTGTGAATTGAGTTTGTTGCTCGGTTGGTGTTTACTTATCACTTTTCTTTTTGTGCAGTATACTTTCCAATATAAACTTCAGTCTATAATGGTAAAGGATCTAGACAAGCAGCAGCTCAATTTTTCCTGATCAGATTTGCATAGATGTTGTCTACAACAACAGAGCTTTAAAGTCTGAAGAACTTTATATGAAGATCAATAGCTTTGATGTTGTTTGGGGGTGGGGGTGGGGTCTGTGACAAACAACTTCGATCCCTCTCTTCTCCTTCTCTATTTGATCCTTCTGTTATAACCCCACCTATCTCTATGCATCCATAGCTATCTATTCTATTTACCCTTTCTAGGGAGATCTATCCCTCCATATTAATTCATTACTTTATATCTTAACACTATGGTTATATGAATTATAGCCTGGTTATCAAAGACTTATTAGCTAGCATCTACATATGAGCAAATATATACCATATTTATCTTTTGAGTCTGGGTTTCTCCATCAGGAAGACTTTTTTCTAGCTCCATCAATTTACATGATTTCAATTTTTAACAGTTGAGTAATATTCCATGTGTGAATGTAATGCCACATTTTGTCTTTCTCCCTTCATCTGTTAACAGACATCTAATTTGTTTCCAATTTCTAGATATGATTAGTAGCAATGAATGTTGTTGAACAAGTGTCACTGTCAAGTGGGATTTCTGTCTTTGCTGCAGACTCAGTTGTGTCATGTGATTTCTTCTGGAAACTGTATTATGAGAGGATGTTTTTGCTGAAGCAGACATGTGACAGGATGATTTGCTGAGAAGAGATACATGGTATTTTTCTGGAAGTTGCCTGATGAAAAGGCATGTTATCTATTGGTGGAGTGAATACTTGATAGGATGCATGATGTTTGGAAAGAGTGTAAGTATAACCTAACCCACAGTGCACACTCTTTCATTAGTTCACATTGCAACTCATCATTGGTCATCCTTGTGCTTCACTGAAGCTGATCTTTATTAATGACACGTTTGTATTTATTTGCCTTCTTTCTTCAAGAGTATTCACTTGTCATCACTTTGTAAGGAGAAACACACCAAAGAACTGGTGGTATTTCAGCTACTTCTTGTTGCTTCTACAGACTGATCACAATGAGTTGAGCCTTCCATTTCTTCTGGATCGAGCTGCTGCTACTGATTTGTTCTTGGTGTTTGCCTAGTGGACTGGATTGCTGACTACAAAGATTGAAATAACTTCAAACAACTATTTCTAAACAGGTCCACAACTAACACCTGTTTCCTATTAACCTTTCTTTCCTCCTATATCTGGTAGGTGGTGGGCTAGATAGGAGGTTTTAAGTATTAAAGAACCATGATTAAAGTAGGCTTTGAAAACTCTAAGCGTACACTCTATAGTAAAATGTAGAGTCCTTTGAGTATATGACAAAGATTGGGATAGCTGGATCTTTGAGTAGATCAATTTCCATGTTCCAGAAGAATCACTACATTAATTTCCATAGTAATTGTAAATGCTTGCACTCCCTCCCATGGATAATGGATAAGTGATATGCTTACTCCAACTATTCACCAGCATGTGCTATCATTTCTTTGGTCATTCTTAGAGATAAAAAGTTTTCCCATTGTGAATGGTGCTGCTTTATCATCTGAGTGATGATATCTTTACCATGCAGAAGCTTCACAGTTTCATTAGGTTCCAATTAATTACTTGTCTTAATGCTATTGATAGCATGTCAGCTTGTATGCCAATACAATACTGTATTTATTATTATAGCTCTGTAGTAAAATATGAGATTAGAGATCATGGTACATCCAGCAGTATTCTTATGATTCAGGATTATGTTAACTATTTTCTCCCCCTCCCCACATGTATGTGTGTGTGTGTGTATGCTTCCACATGAAGCTGAAAATTTTTATTTCGAGTTCTGTAAAAAATTATATTGGAGTATTGATGTCAATTATACTAAATTTGTTGATTGATTTTTGGTATGATGACCAATTTTACTATATTAATCCTAGTAGTTCATGAGTCTGGGGAATCTTTCCATCTTTTGATTTACCCTTCATTTTTTTGAGTGTATTATTATTTTTGTTATCCACGTCTTTCATTTGCTTGGTTACATTAATCTCCAAGATTTCTTTTTCTTTTTCTTTTTTGATAATATCATGAAAGGTATGATTTCTCTGATTTCCTCCTCAAACAATTTAGCGTTTGTATATAGGAAAGCTACTGACTTTCGTATTTTGATTTTGCATCCACTATTTCTAGAAAGCACTTATCACCTGTAAGAATTTCCTGATCTAATTTTTAGAATCACATATGTGTACTTCTCTTAGGATAAATTGGTGCTGGACTTTTGTCAACGACAGTGACTGCATCTAATGAGATGATCATGTGCATTTTACCTTTTAGTCTGTT
Source organism: Mastomys coucha (assembly GCF_008632895.1). Taxonomy (NCBI): domain Eukaryota; kingdom Metazoa; phylum Chordata; class Mammalia; order Rodentia; family Muridae; genus Mastomys; species Mastomys coucha. Next base: position 81,885,899 of record NW_022196897.1, read on the forward strand.
CATATGGTGGATTGCATTCATTAATGTATTGTATGTTGAACCATCCATGTGTCTTTTGGTTTAATCATGTGAATGGCCTTTTGATGAGCTCTTGTATACATATTGCAAGTATTTTGTTAAAAAATTTTGGGTCTATATTCATAAGGGAGATCAGTCTGTTATTTTCTTTCCTTGTTGGGTCTTTCTGTGGTTTAGGAGGCAAGGTAGCCTCATAAAAAGAATTTGGCAAGGTTCCTTCTGTTTCTATTTTGTGGAATAATTTGAGGAGTACTGGGGTTAGCTCTTCATTGAGCATCTGGTAAAATTCTGAGCTTATATTAAGTTGGTAGACTTTTAATTACTGCTTCTATTTCACTAAGTGTTACAGGTATATTTAAAATGCTTGTGTGATATTGATTTCACTTTGATAGAAATTATATATTAAGATTACTATCCATTCATTTTAGATTTTCAATTTGGTGGAGTGCAGGTTTTTAAATTATGTCCTTAGGATTCTCTTGGTTTCCTCCATATATGCTTCTCTGTTCCCCTTGTTATCTCTAATTTAGTAAATAAGATATTCTGTCTCAGCACTTTAGTTGGTTTGTGTAAGGGTTTGTCAATTTTATCTCATTTCCTCAAAGAAAAAACTCTGTGTTTCATTGTGTCCTGTATGCTTTGTTTTCATTTTCATTTAATTCTGAGAGTTTTAATCCTTTTTTTTCCTTTTTAATTCGGTAGTGAGTTATTAAGTTTCCAAGAGTTTGTAAGATTTAAATTTTTTTGTTGTTGAAATTCAGCTTTAATCTATGGTGGTCAGACAGGATGCAAAGTATTATTTAAAATCTTAAATCTGTTGAAACTTTTTTTTTTTTTTTTTTTTTTGGTTTTCAAGACAAGGTTTCTCTGTGTATCCCTGGCTGTTCTGGAACTCACGTTGTAGACTAGGCTGTCCTCGAACTCGGAAATCCACCTGTCTCTGCTTCCCAAGTGCTGGCAATAAAGGCGCGTGCCACCACTACCTGCAAAACTTTCTTTGTCAGAGTATGTAATCAATTTTGGAGAAAGTTCCATGTGTTGCAAAGATGAAAGTATATTCTTTTGTGTTGGGGTAAATATTTTGTAAATATCTGTTAGGTCCATTTGGTTATGATATCATTTAGCTCCAATATTTTTCTATTCAGCTTTTGTTTGGATGGCCTGTTTATTACTAAATAGGGAAGACAATCACTATGACTTTGTGATAATTGATATGTGATTTTAGCCATAGTATTATTATTTGGTTAATAGATGTTTATAATTGTAAGAGTCTTTTGATAGATTTTTTTTTCTTCTTAAATATGTAGTGTCTTTCACTATCTCTTCAAATTAGTTTTAGACTAAAGTCTATTATATCAGATATTAAAATAGCTACAATGGCTTACTTTAAGGTTCATTTGCTTGGATTTTTTTCCATCCCTTTACCCTGAAGTGATGTCTATCCTTGATGTTAAGATACATTTCTTATTTTTTGTCTTTTATTTATTTATTTTTTTTTTATTTTAGATATTTTCTTTATTTACATGCGAATTTCTCCTTTCCCA
>NW_022196897.1:81888984-81895639 GCF_008632895.1 Mastomys coucha
ACTATCATATCATCAGCAAATAGTGATAATTTGACTTCTTCCTTTCCAATTTGTATCCCTTTGGTCTCTTATCCCTTTGTCTTTTATTTTTTTAAACTCTAGATTTTCTTCCCCCTCCTGTTCTACCCTCTGACTTTCCAAGTCCCATACCTCCTCCTCATCCTCCTGTTTCCATTAGGACATCCCAACAACCCACAGCCTGCCCAACTGGACCTCTAAACTCCCTAGGGCACCAGTCTCTTGAGGGTTAGGTACATCTTCTCCAGCTGAACGCAGACCCGGCAGTCCTCTACTGTATATGTGTTGGGGGCCTCATATCAGCTGGTGTATGCTGCCTGGTTGGTGGTCCAGTGTTTTGAGAGATCTCTGGAGTCCAGGTTAATTGAGACTGCTGGTCCTCCCGCAGGGTCACCCTCATCCTCCGTTTCTTCTAGCCTTTTCCTAATTCAGAGGAGCCAACAACTTTTGTCCATTGGTTGTATGCAAATATCTGCATTTGATTCTTTTTTTTTTTTTTTTTTTTTTGGTTTTTCAAGACAAGGTTTCTCTGTGCAGTCCTGGCTGTCCTGGAACTCACTCTGTAGACCAGGCTGGCCTTGAACTCAGAAATCCACCTGCCTCTGCCCCCCAAATGCTGGGATTAAAGGCGTGTGCCACCACGCCTTTAATCCCAGCACCTCCCGGCTGCATCTGATTCTTTCATCTACTTGTTTGTTCTTTCGGAGAGCAGTCATGATAGGTCCCTTTTTGTGAGAACTCCATAGACTCAATAATAGTGTCAGGCCTTGAGACACCCCGTGAGTTGGATTCTACTTTGGGCCTGTGATTGGACCTTCTTTTCCTCACGTTCCTCTCCTTTTCCATCAGACAGAAATAATTATGGGTCAGAGTTTAGACTGTGGGACAGCAACCCCATCCCTCACTTGATGTCCTGTCTTCCTACTGGAGGTGGGCTTTGTAAGTTCTTTCTTACTACTGTTGGGCATTTCATCTAAGGTCCCTCCCTTTGATCCTGAGAGTCTCTCACCTCCCAGATCCATGGTACATTCTGGAGGGTCCCCCCAACCTTTTACTTCCTGAGGTTGCTTGTTTCCATTCTTTCTGCTAGCCCTCAGGATTTCAGTCCTTTTCACCCACCCAGTACCAGATCATGTTCCCCTCTCCCCCACATCCTCTTTTTCTCCCAGGTCTCTCTCTTCCTCCCCCCTTGTGATTGCTTTCTTCTCCCTCCCAAGAGGGATTGAGGCATCCTCACATGGACTCTTCAGCTTGTTGACCTTTTTGAGTTCTGTAGACTGTATCTTGGATATTATGTGCATTTTAAGGCTAATATTCATTTATTAGTGAGTACATACCATGCATGTCTTTTTGGGTCTGAGTTATCTCACTCAGGATGATATTTTCTAGTTCTATCCATTTGCCTGCAAAAAGCAAGGTGTTCACATTCTTTTTTTATTGATTTAAGTTTTATTGCATTGTGAAGATGAGAAAAGATACATTTTAATTTATCTGAATTTGTTAATATTTAAAAACATATTTTAAGTAAGTAGAATTACATCACATTCTTCTTTCCCTTTTTATAGCCCAACTTCTCCCAGAGACATCCTCTTCAATACCTGCCATACCTTTTGTTTTTTTGTCATATCTTTAATAGTTATAAAATATTGTAACCATAAAATGAATATTATGAAAGTTGTTTGATGTAAAACAAAAACTGAACAGTCTTATATAGATGCTTGTCTACAGCAATACTGAAAATACATACATTTTCTCAGTATAAATTTTAAATAACTCCAAACATATCCACTATTTTTTAATTTATTTTTTATTATTTTCTTTATTTACATTTCAAATGATATCCCCTTTCCTGGTTTCCCCTCTGAAAAATCCCTATTCCCTCTCTTCTCCCCCTGTTCAACTTGTCCTCTCCTGCTTCCTTGCCCTGGTATTCCCCTACACGGGGGCATGGAACCTTCACAGAACCAAAGGCCTCTCCTCCCATTAATGATCGACTAGGCCAACCTCTGCTACATATGCAGCTGGAGCCATGAGTCCCACCATGTGTAACTCTTTGGCTGGTGGTTAAGTCCCTGGGAGCTCTGAGGGTACAACAGAGATTACCAGATGGCAATGTCCACATTCTTAATAGCTAAGTAGTATTCCATTGTGCAAATGAACCACATTCTTTCATCCATTCTTCTGTTGTGGGATGTCTGGGTTGTTTCCAGCTTCTGGCTATCACAAATAAGGACTCTATGGACATAGTGGAACACGTGTCCCCGTGGCACAGTGGGGCATCTTTTGGGTAGATTCCCAAGAGTTGTATTGTACAGTCTTCAGGTAGATCTATTTCCAATTTTTTGTAGAACCTCCAGATTGATTTCCAGAGTGGTTGTATCAGTGTGCAATCTCACCAGCAATGGAGAAGTGTTACTCTTTCTCCACATCCTCAACAGCCTCTGCCATCAAAACCTGAGTTTTTGATCTTAGCAATTCAGATTGGTGTAAGGTGTAATCTTAGGGTTGTTTTTATTTTTATTTCTCTGATCACTAAGAACTTTGAACATTTTTTTAGGTGCTTCTTAGTCATTCGATATTCCTCTGTTATGAAATCTTGAATTAGTTCTATACCCCATTTTTTGATTGGGTTTTTGGATTTTGTGGTTAGCTTCTTGAGTTTTTCATATATTTTAGATATTAGCCCTCTATTGAATATGGGGTTAGTGAAGAATTTTTTTCCCAATCTGTAGGTTGCTAATTTGTCTTATTGACTATGTTCTTTGCCCTACAGAAGCTTTCCAGTTTCATGAGGTCCCATTTTTCAATCTTAGAACAAGAGCCACTGGAGTTCTGTTTAGGCAATTTCCCCTTGTGCCAATGAGTTCATGGTTCTTTCCCACTTTCTCTTCTATTAGATTCCATGTACCTAGTTTTATGTTGAGGTCGTTGATCCACTTCAACTTGAGCTTTGTGCAAACTGACAAATATGGGTCTATTTTCATTCTCCTATAGAGAGACAGGCAGTTAGACCAGTACCATTTATTGAAGATGCTTTCTTTTTTTCCACTGTATATTTTTAGAGTCTTTGTCAAAGATCTACAAATGTCTGTCAAATATCTGTAAGTATATGGTTTTATTTCTGGGACTTCAATTCTATTCCATTGATCAACATGCCTGTGTCTGTACCAATACCAGGCAGTTTTTATCACTATTGCTCTGTAGTAAAGCTTGAGGTCAGGGGTGGTGAATCCCCCAGCTGTTCTTTTATTGTTAAGAATTATTTTCACATGAAGGCTAGATAGATACCCAAGTGTAGGGGAATGGAGGGCGGGGAGGTGGGAGTTGGGGGAGGGGGGAGGAACATCCTCATAGAAACAGGGGGAGAGAGGATGTGATAGAGTGTTTCTGGGAGGGAGGGAAACCATGAAAGAGGATAACATTTGAAATGTAAATAAAGAAAATATCCAGTGAAAAAAATACAAAAGAAAAAGAATTATTTTTGCTATATTGGGTTTTATTTTGCCTTTCCAGATGAATTTGTGAATTGCTCTTTCCATGTCTTTGAAGAATTGTGTTGGGATTTTGATGGGGATTGCATTGAATCTGTAGATTGCCTTTGTTAGGATGGCCATTTTTACTGTATTAATTCTGCCAATCCATGAGCATGGGAGATGCCTTTATTTTCTGAGATTTTCTATATTTCTTTCTTTAGAAACTTGAAGTTATTGTCATACATGTCTTTCACTTGTTTGGTTAGAGTTACCCCAAGATATTTTATATTATTTGTGCCTATTGTGAAGGGAGTTGTTTCCCTAATTTCTTTCTGACCCTGTTTATCATTTGTATAAAGGAAGACTACTGATTTATTTGAGTTAATTTTATATACGGCCATTTTGCTGAAGTTGTTTATCAGCTGGAAAAGGTCTCTAGTAGAATTTCTGGGGTCCCTTATGTATACTATCATGCAAATAGTGATACTTTTATTTCTTCTTTGCCAATTTGTATTCCCTTGATCTCTTTTTGTTGTCTTATTGTTCTAGATAGCACTTCAAGTGCTATATTGAATAGATAATGGGAGAATGCACAACCTTTTCTTGTCCCTGATTATAGTGTGATTGTGGCAAGTGTATCTCCATTTAATTTGATATTGGCTGTTGGTTTGCAGTAAATTATGTTTAGACATGGGGCTTGAATTCCAGATTTCTCCAATACTTTTAAAGTGAAAGGGTGTTTTATTCTGTCAAATGCTTTTTCTGCATCTAAGGAGATGATATTGTGATTTTCTTTCCTTTGAGTTTGTTTATATACTGGAATATGTTAATGGATTTTTGTATCTTGAACTAACCTTGCATCCCTGTGATGAAGCCTACTTGATGGTGGTGAATGATGGTTTTGATGTGTTCTTGGATTCGGTTTGCAAGAATTTCATTAAGTATTTTTCATCGATATTCATAAGAGAGATTGGTCTGAAGTTCTTTGTTGGTTGGATCCTCGTGTGGTTTAGGTATCAGAGTAATTGTGGCTTCATAGAATGAGTTACGTAGAGTTCCTTTTATTTCTACTTTATGGAATAGTTTGAGGATTATTAGTATCAAGTCTTCTTTGAAGGTCTGGTAGAATTCTGCACTAAATCCATCATCTAGCCCTAAGGTTTTTTTGTTTTTGTTTTTGTTTTTTTGTTTTTGTTTTTGTTTTTGTTTTTTTTTTGGTTGAGAGGTTTTTAATGACTTCTATTTCCTTGTGTGATATGGGCCTATTTAGAGAGTTTACTTGTTTTTTATTTGTCTTTGCTATGTGATATCTGTCAAAAATCATCCATTTCATATAGATTTTCAGTTGTATTGAGTATAGGCTTTTGTAGTAGGATCTGATGATTTTTTTATTTTCCTCCATTTCTGTTGTTATGACTAATTTTTCATTTCTGATTTTGTTAATTTGGGTACAGCCTCTGGGCCCATTAGTTAGTTTGGCTATAGGTTTATCTATCTTGTTGATTCTCTCAATGAACCAGGTTTTGGTTTTGTTGATTCCTGTATACTATTCTCTCTGCTTCTGTTTGGTTGATTTTGGCCCTGAGTTTGACTATTTCCTGCCATCTACTCCTCTTGGATGAGTTTGCTTCTTTTTGTTCTAAAGCTCTCAGGTGTGCTGTTAAGTTGGTAGTTTAAGATCTCTCCAGTTTCTTTTATTTTTTGAAAAATTTTATTAGATATTTTCTTTATTTACATTTCAAATGTTATATATACCCTTTTCTTGTTTCCCCTCCAAAATCCCCTATCCATACCCTTTCCCCCAGCTCACCAATTCACCTTCTTCTTGGTATTCCCCTATATTGAATCACTAAGCCTTCACAGGACCAAGGGCCTCTCCTCCCACTGATGTCTCATAAAGCCATCCTCTGTGACATATGTGGCTGGAACCATGGGTCTCTCTATGTGTACTCTTTGTTTGGTGGTTTAGTCTCTGGAAGCTCTGGGGGTACTGGTTAGTTCATATTTTTGTTCCTCCTATGGTATTGCAAAAACCCTCAGCTCCTTGGGTCCTTTCTCTAGCTCCTCCATTTGAGGACACTGTGCTCAGTCCAATGGATGGGTGAGAACATTCACTTCTGTATTTGTAACGCACTGGCAGTGCCTCTCAGAAGACAGCTATATCTGACTCCCGTCAGCAAGCACTTGTTAGCATCCATAATAATGTTTGGGTTTGGAAACTGTAGATGGGATGGATCCCCAGGTGGTGCAGTCTCTGGTTGGCCTTTCCTTCAGTCTCTGCTCCACATTTTGTCTCCTTATTTCCTCCCATGAGTATTTTGTTCTCTGTTCTAAGAAGGACTGAAGCATCCACACTTTGGTCTTCCTTCTTGAGCTTCATGTTGTCTGTGAATGGTAGCTAGGGTATTTCGAGCTTTTGGGCTAATATCCACTTTTCAGTGAGTATATGCCATGTGTGTACTTTTGTGAATGGGTTACCTCACTCAGGATGATATTTTCTAGTTCCATCCATTTGCCTAAGAATTTCATGAAATCATTGTTTTTAATACCTAAGTAGTATGCCATTGTGTAAATGTACCACATTTTCAGAATCCATTCCTCTGTTGAGGGTCATCTGGGTTCTTTCCAGTTTCTGGCAACTATAAATAAGGTTGCAATGAATATAGCGAAGCATGTATCCTTATTACATGTTGGAGCATATTTTGGGTATATGCCCAAGAGTGGTATAGCTGGGTCCTCAGGTAGTACTATGTCCAATTTTCTGAGGAACTGCCAGACTGATTTCTAGAATGGTTGTACCAGCTTGCAATCCCACCAACAATGGAGGGGTGTTCCTCTTTCTCCACATCCTCGCCAGCATCTGCTGTCACCTGAGTTTTTGATCTTAGTCATTCTGACTGGAGTGAGGTGGAATCTCAGGGTTGTTTTAATTCACAAATTCCCCTATGACTAAGGATGTTGAATATCTCTTGTAGGTGCTTCTCGGCCATTTGAAATTCTTCTGTATGAATTCTTTGTTTAGCTCTGTACCCCATTTTTTAATAGGGTTATTTACCAGGGCATTTAGCGCTATGAATTTTCCTCTTAGCACTGTTTTCAAAGGTTAAGTGACCATAGGTGCGTGGGTTCAATTCTGGGTCTTCAATTCGGTTCCATAGATCTAC
>NW_022196897.1:81896363-81909569 GCF_008632895.1 Mastomys coucha
TGGGATGAAGCCTACCTGATCATGGTGGATGATCGTTTTGATGTGTTCTTTGATTCGGTTTGCAAGCACTGTTTTCATTGTGTTCCATAAGTTTGGGTATGATAAGTCAGCATTTTCATTAAATTGCAGGAAGTCTTTTTCTTTGATACAGCAAAAGAATGGGACCACTTTTACTTTTGTTTTGGTTTTTGTTTATTTTTTGTTTATTAATTTATATATTGAATAATTTTACATCCGATTGCTGCTCCTTTCCAGTTCACTTCTCACACAGTCCCCTTGCCCATCCCTCCTCTGCTTCTCTGAGATGGTGGAGGCTCCCCCTGGCTATCCACTGAATCCTGGCACATCAGTTCTCTGCAGGGCTAGGCCAATCTTTTCCCACAGAAGTCAGAGAAGGGTCCTCCCCCAACCAGGTCTTTTGTTTTCCTGGGGCCTCAAGTCTCTCCAAGATTAAGCACATCTTCTTTCACTAAGGCCTGAGACCTCTGCTATATTTTTGCCAGAGACCTCAGACCAGCCCCCTGCATGTTCCTGGTTGGTGGTTTAGTCTCTGGGAACTCCTTGCATTCTGAATAAGCTAAAACTTCTGGTCTTCCTATGGGGTTGCTCTCCTTTTCATTTTTTCAATGCTTCCTGTAATTCAACCATAGGGGTCCCTGATATCAGTTGAATGGGTGGGTGTGAGTGTCTGCTTCTGTTTCAGTCAGCTGCTGGTTGGGCCTTTCAGAGGACAGCCATGCCAGGCTCCCTTCTGTAAACACATCATAGCATCAGTAATAGTGTCAGGCCTCCCATGAGATGGATCCCAATTTGGTCCATTCTTTAGACCCCTTTCCTTTAGTCTCTTCTCCACTTTTGTCCTTGCAGATCTTTTACAAGGAAGAGTTCTGGGTCAGAAATTTTGACTGGGGGTTAGTAACCCTGCCTCTCCACTTGAGGTCCTGTCTATCTATTGGAGGTAGACTTTTTGAGTTCCCTCTCCCTAAAGTTGGGCATTCTGGCTAAAGTCACCTCTGTGGTGTACTTAGAGACTCTCACTTCCCAGGTTTCTAGAACTTCCTAGTGCCCCTCCACTTCCCCTCTCAGAGCTCCAGTACTGCTTATCTCCATTCTTTCTGTTGACCCCCGGGCTTCTCTCCTGTCTCCCCCCATACCAGATCATATTTCCCCTTTCCTCTCCCCTCTAGTCTCCCACCTAGTCCCTCCCTCCCTCCGCCTCCACTGATTATTTACTTCCCCCTTCTAAGTAGAATTAAAACATTCTCATTTAGGCCTTTCTGCTTGTTACACTTCTTATAGTCTATGTGTTGTACCCTAGATAGTCTGTCCTTTTTGATTAATATCCATTAATCAGTGAGTACATACCATGCACATCCTTTTGGGTCTGAGTTATTTCATTCAGGATGATATTTCTAGTTCTATCTATTTGCCTGCAAAATTCATGATATTCTGGTTTTGAATGGCTGAATAGTGTGGTTGCATTGTGTAAATTAAGCACATTTTCTCTAGCCATTCTTTCACTGAGGGACATCTGGATTATTTCCAGCTTCTGGCTATCACAAATAAGGCTGCTATAAACATGATGGAGCAGTGTCTTTGTGGTATGGTGGGGCATCTTTTGGGTATATACTCAAGAATTATATAGCGGATCTTCATGTAGAAAATTTCCAATTTTTTGAGAAAACTCCAGATTGATTTCCAGGGTAGTTGTACCAGCTTGCAATTCCACCAGCAATGAAGGAGTATTCCTCTCTTTCCACATCGTTGCCAGCATGTGCTGTCACTTGAATTTTGATCTTAGCCATTCTGACTATAGTAAGTTGGAATCTCAGAGTTGTTTTGATTTGCATTTCTCTGATGACTAAGGACCTTGAACATCTCTTTAAATGATTCTCATCCATTTGAGATTCTTCTGCTGTGAATTCTCTGTTTAGCTCTGTACCCCAAATTTTAGACTATTTGGTTTTTTTGAAAGTTAACGTCTTGAGTTCTTTAAATATTTTCAATACTCACCCTCTGTTGGATTTAGGGTTGGTGAAAATTGTTTTCCCAATCTGTAGGTTGCTGATTGGTCCTATTGATGGTGTCTTTTGCCTTACAGAACCTTTTAATGAGGTCCCATTTATCAATGGCTGGCCTTAGTGCCTGAGCCATTGGTGTTCTGTTCAGGAAATTTTCCCCTATGTCAATGATTTCAAGGATCTTTCCCACTTTCTCTTCTTGGTAAGATTGTATTCAAGGTCATTTTCTTGTGCTTCAGTTTCATTAGGATATTTTTGTACCTTGATTTTTTGTTGTTATTGTTTTGTTTTAAGCATATTTTCTTTGACTGAGATAATTGTCTCTTCTCTCTTGTCTGCAATACCTGATATTCTCTCTCTTCCATCTCTTGCATTCTGATTGTGAGCCTTAGCTCTAAGATTCCTTTTGAAATTCTTATTTATTTATTTATTTATTGGCAGTACTTTGTTTTGTTTTCTTTTCTTTTCTTTCCTTTTTCTTTTTCTTACACTCCAGATTTTATTCCCCTCTCAGTCCATTCTCTGACTGTTCCACATCCCACACCTCCATCCACACCCCTGCCTCCATGAGGATGTCCCCACCAAACACTCCTGAGCCCACCAGACCTCTAAACTCCCAGGGGGCCTCGAGTCTGAGGGTTAGGTGCATCTTCTATGACTGAACCCAGGCTTGGCAGTCCTCTACTGTATGTGTGTTTAGAGTCTCATATCAGCTGGTGAATTCTGCCTGGTTGGTGGTTCAGTGTTTGAGAGATCTCCAGGGTCCATTGAGACTGCTGGTCCTCCTACAGGGTCCCCTCCTCCTCAGCTTCTTCCAGCCTCTCCCTAATTCAACCACAGGGCTCAGCAGCTTCTGTTCTGGGTGCAAATAGCTGCATTTGACTCTTTCAGTTGCTTGTTGGGTCTTTCAGAGGGCAGTCAGGATAGGTCCCATTTTGTGAGTCCTCCATAGCGTTAGTAATAGTGTCAGGCCTTGGGTCCTCCCTTTGAGCTGGATCCCACTTTGGGCCTGCTTCTGGACCCTCTTTTCCTCTGGCTCTTCTCCATTTCCATCGCTGCAGTTCTTGAAATTATTAAAATATCCCTTTTAAGTTTATTTCACTGGGTTTTCTTTGGTTATTGCATGTATACTTTCATATCTTGAACAGTTTTATTATTTTATTCTGATTGTTTGCATTTTGATATAATTTATTAGTGAATTCCTTCATATTCCCTTTAACATTCTTATACATATTCAAACTAACTATTTTGTAGTCCTTGTTTTGTGCACAGCTATATTGCATTTCTCAGGACATAGTGCACTAGGGTTCCTAGACTCTAATGGATAGTTACTGTCTTGGCTGTTATTGGCTCTGTTTTGTTGCTGGTCATCTAGACACTTCTGTTTGTGATGATTGTAATTCTACGTGTTGATATCTGGCCTTGTCTTTGTTGGGTGGGTAGTTAATTTATTGATTCTGTTATTTTTTTTGCACATCTGGAGAGTGTTGTGGTTGTGAGTTGCTTTTATAGAGTGTTCTGAGACTCTTCCAGGTATGGCTACTCTAGGTCCTGTGGGGGGGAAAAAGTTTCTAGATATTAGATAAAATCACAAGAGAATGGGGATAGAATAGAAGAGGATGACTGAGAGAGTCTACATGGGGGAGGGATGCTAGTTATATTTTTCCATGCTGTTATATATCATGTCTGTTAAAAAGTGAAAGGAGAAAGGATAAAGAAAATCTGGTAGTCTGCGAAAAAAGCGAGAGATGAAACAGGGAAACTGGAATTGGAGGAAAGCAGGTAGCATGAAAATCAGCTACCTGATTCCCTAGCCTACATATAAAATATTTATTTTTAAATAAGGCTCAAATGTCTAAGATGCTATCCCATTTAGCTGTGCAATTCACTTTCAAGAATATGCTAGGAGAAAAAGCATTAAATAGGGAATTTAAGGCCATGTCGGCTATTGATTAAATTCTAGTTCCATAGTACATTTGCTTGTGCTTATTTATTTCGTGGTCTTGGAAAGTTATCACTTCTTAGTTTTAATTCTGCATCAAAGTTTTAGTTGTAGTGAGTAGAATGCTGAGATATGTTCATTATATAATATAGCAAAACTGGAATGCCCTGTGACAGCCATCATTTTACACTGGGTATAGTATTTATATCTAGCAATCTCAGGAGAAAGTGTAATTACCTCCACTTTTATATCTTTTAATTCTATGTGTATATGTGTGTGTGTGTGTGTGTGTGTGTGTGTGTGTGTGTGTGTGTAGGTTATTATATAACCTGAATGGAAGGAAAGTTGCATTTCTTCAATTTTCTCTTCCTATAACTTTCATGTTTAGAAACCTAGCTGGAACTGTCACTGATCAATGTTGACTACAGATGGTGCTAATATTGCCATTGATCACCTCTGTCTAAAAACAATAATTTAAAACCATACATAAACATAATATCTATTGGTTTTTACTTTGGATACTAAATATTTTCTAGGTTGTCTTCTATTTGGACACTTGGTACATCACTGCTTAAACTATTTTAGAATTGTATTAGAAACTCTTGTAAAATTCTTTGGGAGACAAAGCCTACCTGGAGGAGAGTGGCCAACTGGGAACGGGCCTTTAGGATTATGGCCAGGTTTCACTTCTGGCTCCAGCTCTCAGGTGCTATAGTTTATAAAATCCTGATGCTGACACAAAATATCCTACAGCCAGCATGTCTTATGGTCTGTAGCATCTTAAATCATGAGCCCAAATAAAATCTGCCTCCTTTAAGTTGTTTTTGTCACTACACAATACTGAGAAATGAAATGGAATAATACTCTCTCCAAATGTTCTCTATACATGCTTGTTAGATCTGCTTATGTAAGACATATGGACATGGATATTTGACAGGGAGAGGACAAGGGAAGGTATATTGAGAAGCTGCATGTTTCATTGAGCTATCAAATCTTTCTATGCAACTTTTTAAATCTGTTAAAATGGGCTTGATAGTGACAACCACATGGTGTGCTTTGAGGAGTTCACACAACAAGGTTTTTAAAGCATTGAATTGTAACTGACATCAGAATACTAATAAATGAGACTAAAGGCAAGTCTGTAGCAACAGAAATCATGGTTTAAATTTTATCTAGAGCTCCAGTTGTGTGCAATAATATAAAGATGATTAGGCAATCCCTAGAGACCCAAGAAGGAGAGAAAAGTATTTTAAAAGGAGGCAAATTACAGCTCATTAAATAAAGCTTGACTTTTTGAATATGTAGAATACAGCACAGAGTCAGTATTGGATTAAATCCCACCTGAAGGCTTTCTGGTTTTATAAATAGGGCTTTATTGTGACATAACTATGTTCATTTGTTTATATATTATCTATATTTGTTTATTTCTTTGTTGTGATCAGATATCTGAAGAAAGAGGGAGAGAGAGAGTAAGAGCGAGAGAGAGAGAGGGAGAGAGGGAGAGAGGGAGAGAAAGAGAAAGAGAGAGAGACAGAGAGAGTGACACAGAGAGAGAGAGAGACAGAGAGAGAGACAGAGAGAGAGAGAAAGAGAGAGAGAGAGAGAGAGAAAGAGAGAGAGAGAGAGAGAGAGAGAGAGAGAGAGAGAATTGTTCTGTAGTTCAGAAGAATGCAGTCCATCATGATAAGGAAATACATGGCAAAGGATTTGAAACAGTGGTCACCTTATACATTCCCTGAGGAGGCAAAAATAAATAAATGATGGTTGATGCTCAGATGACTTACTCATTCTTTTCTTTTTCTTCAGTCAAGGACACCAGCCCATTGGATAATACGACCTATATTCAGGGAAGATGTTCAGATCTCAGTTAAACTTCTTTAGAAAACATCTTTACAGATATGCCCAAACATTGTGTCTCTAGTCCCGGTTGACACCAAATTTAATAACGTTGACAAAGAACAGTTAGCTATTACATTGGTATAGCTAATTCTGTACTATGATATTATTCTTACGGTTCGAATGAAGACAAAGTATGCTTAATAGCTAGCCCTTTAGAATAGTTTTTGACTTTTGCACTATCCCAAGAAGCATGAGGTAATTCTCACAATTAATTATTACACCATTTTAGTCACGGAAATATAATAAGGTGAGATCATATCGGTAATGGCAGTTACTCAAAATTAGTTCAAGCTTAAGGGGGTAGGTCATGGAGGTAGAGACAGTTTAGTAAAGACCAGAAATTCAGAACAGGAAGCCTAGTTACAGCCAATTTTAGCACTGACAGATATAAAAATATATTTGAAAAATCTTAGAGAATAACTGGATCATTCCAGGCACAACTTCCCAACATTGGTGCTTAGCTAAGTGATTTTTAAAAAGTGCTGCTGGCATTGCTTTTTCTAGAACATTATTTGTGGTATTTGTTGCAAGTCTTCTCATCTTCCTTCTCTACTTCCTGTTTTATCCACATCAGTAGATTGTTGCTAAGATCTTTACTCTGAAAATCCTTCCCTATCCTTTCCAGTGTGTCACCTAACAGTATTTATATCTGTTATTTTCCATTTCCATTTCATGCTAATTACATACAATTTGATCTTCTTAATTTCAAGTAGTCAGTCTGTTGAAATGTTGACATTCATTCTGATAGTCCTTGTCACAATTTTTCTGAACATGTAAGTCAATGATTCTGCCAAATGATTAGAATTGGACTATAATAATGTTAGAATATTTTAATTCCAATAGAATATTGACATTTCTTTAGATATCCAACATACTTCACTCAAAATACCAATCCTACTTTTCCCCAAAGCCTTTCTGTTAGCCTTTCTGGTTATTTTCAAGGCTGTTGCAGTGCATTGGCCTCACCTCCCTCCTTCTTGAGTAGTCAGTCACATAGCCTCATGGTCAAATTACAGGATTAAGCACCTGGAATTCCACTTTATGTAAATGAAGTTATTCTAGCACCCCAACCATACCCAATAATGTATGCTCTCCTTGAAACCCCCTAACTATTCCCGAAGGTTTATATATGCCTTATTCACCCTGAATAAGGGAGCTGTTTCACTTTAACCAATAACAAAGAACATTGAAAACTAACTCAGCGAAGACCCTCTCCCAGCAGCACTCACAGGCAGACCAAGATCCTGTCTGATGTGGAAAGGTGTCTGAACATCATGAAGGAAGATGTATGATGTTGAACAAGAATCCGGAATTATGAATTCTTCAAAAAAATGTTCAATCCATGGTTTTTAAAACAAACTCTGATTCACTTCACTAACTAATACCAAAAGTGAATCAGGAAGATGTTTTGAGCAAGATTTCCATGTACCTGAGGCAGAGGTTAATATTGAGTAACTGAACCTGTTTCTATTAAATTAAAACATTCTGGGGTGATTTATATTTGAATATTTTCTAATCTGAATTCTAAGCAGGCACTCAGGTTTCCTCTTGCTCTCTTCAAGGAATTTCAAAGCAGCAAAATGATGCTAAAAAGACATTCAGAAACAAAATGAGTTGAAGTCAGGGATTTAGGTGGTGCTGGTGTTTTTCTTTGTTAGCTGAGGTCCCAGCGAATGAAGTACTGTGCATGTAGCAATAATGTCTAATAATGTCTATGGTTAATGTCACTTAGAGCTCTGTGAATTTCTTTACATTTTACACTCCCCAAAACAGTGTAACCTAGGCATTTGTGACTGTAAATCATATGGTATCTAAGGTAAATGCCATTTTTTGAGATACTTTGAGATTCTGTATTTCAAGCCAATTCCAAGCAATGCCCATACAACTGGTTAGCAAAGGTAACTGAATTCACAGAAGTGAAAATATTAGAATGACCAGTCATAAATATAGATTGAGCTTGGTTCTACATATTGGCACATATAGGATTTAGAGGAAAAATTTTAGAAAGTTGAAAAATGTGATTAGTGAATGACATGAAATACATCCTCAAAAAAGAAAGTACTGATAGATTTGAATAGACTACAAGGAATTACAAAGCATATGAGGAATTACTCCATATGCTTAATAGTGCTACTCTAGTACCTATAGTCAGGTCCTGTTTTCTTCAATTCTTTCTCAAATCAATGGCTCATAAAATATAAATGAATTGATTTAAAAAGGACATGGAAAAAGTATCAAGCATAATCTATAAAATTGGTTAGAATCAATTGTTGTTAATTAATCAGAAAGACTCTAAATGACTCTACATATCTACTCACAGTCTACCCCACTATGAGGACCTTGGTGATGAACATTCTAATAGGATGTGTACATTAACCATTTATCACTGGCCAGAATATTTTATTATGTAATTATTGATATATCTCCTACATTTACTGAACACTGATAAGCTGCCCAATGATAATTTCAAACCTTACTCATATTAGTAATTCTGTAATATTATTTTACAATATTACATTTTTGTAAATAATATGATTATTATATTTAAATTAATTATATTATATTATAATAAATAGTATATTACAATTTCCTGTTTTTAATTCTATCCAGTTTGTTTTGTCTAATCCCCTTTGCCAAGACTTATCTAATCACCCTGAATGCTACCGAATTACAAGGTAAAAAGGTACCCTTCTGGCATGAAGAAAGTTGAGAGAGACAGAATTATTTTATTAGGAGCTAGCAGTATCAGAGGTGTCATCACATTGTGACTAAGTGAAGAAGGCTTTCAATCTTCAGTCCTGCTTTTGAATTGAAGTGTTAAAGTGTCACTGGAATACAAATGTGGGGATTTCACCGTCTGTGATGACTATTACCAGTTGTCAACTTGACTTTATCTGGAGTGTACTACACTCCAGAAATCAAGGGGACACCTAAGATCCAAATCTTGAGACTGGAAGACATAGGATTTTGATCTAGATCTTGGAGTGTAGTGTCCATGAAAAACTTAGGCCCAGGCAAGATTTTTAATCCCTGGAAGCAGAGGTGAGCAGATTACTGAGCTCAAGCCAATTTGGGACATAAGTTCCAAGTTTAAAGGACAGCTTAGATCCTTTAATCGGGGCCATACCTTCTGCTGGAGGCCTACATAAGAACAATGGAAGAGAGAAGGCTTTCTTTCCTGTTTGTTTGCTTGCATTTACTTGCCAGAACATCTATTGGAATCTGCTTCTTCAGGATTCCAAGTTATACAAAAGACTACATGAACCACCTATCCTCATGGAACTGAGCAAATACTAGATTCTTGGACTTCCCATTCACAACAGCTCATTGTTGGATTAGTGGATTGCAGACTCTAAGTCACTACAATAATTTCCCTCTGTATATATATAGAAAAGACCACATGATAAAATATATTACATATGAAAGTGTTATGAGTGTTGTATTTGGGACATTTTCTTTCATGTACTTGTCTCACACTATCTACCATAATATTTAACTATTGCAGGTGTATTCATTGCAGCTGTCATCATACCTCAAATATAAAAATTAAAGATATTTGCTCATTGTATGATACAATATGAGTACTCAGTCTCCAATATTACTACAATGTGGTAATTTTTCCCTTTCTGTTACAGAGAACTGTGCCCACAGATGTCCCCAAAACCTACTTAAATTATATTTTACAGACATTTGTTTCATTTGATGTAACTCTTTGAAAAAATGAATGCAGAAAATTTGAGAATAGATGTCATAAAGAAATCTTGTCTTTTTATGTGGTTATGCTGAGGGTTGTCCTCAGAAATAATACCAAAGTCCTAAAGAGTAATGGTGACATTAGACTGTGTGGACTGCTTTCAACTTTCTGGTAATTTTCAAAATATAATACTTTTGTTCATATTTCTTGGATTCTGTTCAAAGAGGGCTATAAACAACCTTATTGTTTTATTTTTAAATAACACAGTCACTTCCATTTATTTACTATATTATATTCCACAAGACTCATAATAGCACTTTTAATTTCTTTTTGGTATCCTTCTCTTTCATAAGCTAATGAATGCCAGGCAAGAACACATGGAAAATTGATTTAAAAGATATTTTTCTAAATACTTTTGTTTATTAGCATATATGTATGTACATATGTATTTTTACATTAATTGCAATTTTGAGAATAAAATTCATTTCCCAAATGACCTATATTTGATCTTTGGAAAATTAAATATGATTGTCCTTGTGCCCAGGATATGTTGTACAGCTGGTCTTTTACTATGTTGTGAGTTCTTTTTTTTCCATCTTTTTTTCTCACAGCTTTTTCTACCTAAAACTAAATAGGAGAGAAAGAAGGATAGAGTGAAGAGATACAGAGATCTCTACACCTAGTTCTTTTGCTTTGTTTCTTCTTTGAACACGACTACTAACAAACTACAACCCAACCTCCCTAAATAACCAACAATCACCATCCTACTTCTCAGGGCTCTTTCATTTACATACACTCTGAAAGGTTCCCAGAATTCCGAATGTCATAGAATCTCAGAAACTATCTGCACATGACAAAACTATGCCTCTGCTAGAACATGAGAAAAATCAGTCTGTTGATGTGGTCAGTTTGAAGCAGTCCCACATCCCCACACATGGGATTAAAATCAAAACACTTCTTATGATATTTCTGTGTTTTTTAAAGATACCAAAATTCCAAAATTGTCACTACATTTTCCCCCTCTGTTTTAAACCATTAATTATGCTGTGCGGAGCAGGAAATTATAAGCACAGAGATTTTCAAGGAAATGAGTGATGTTTGGTCAGTGTCCAAGGTCCTCAGGAGACTTTTCCCTCTCAGTTCTAATATCTATCTGTTTGATAGCATCCACAGCTTTTCATTTCCTGTGCATAGATAAACAAATCTGCATCCTTAAGGCAAAACTATCACTGGACTCCATTTTGATGTTAAAACATCCTTATAGTATCTAGGTTGATTTAATTCCATGTTTTCATTTGTTTGTTTTCTTTCCTATAAGAATGAATCTCAAGAGAAAGGACGGAAGGGGTTTGCAACCCCATAGGAAGAACAACAATATCAAACAACCAGACCCCACCAGAGCCCCAGGGACTAAACTACCAACCAAAGAGTTCACATAGAGGGGCCCATGGCTCCAACTGCATATGTAGCAGAGGATGGCCTTGTTCAGGCATCAATGGGAGGAGAGGCCCTTGGTTCTCAGAAGGCTGGATACTCCAGGATAGGGGAATTCGAGGGTTGGAATGCAGGAGTGGGTGGGTGGGTGGAGGAACACCCTCACAGAAGCATGGGATAGGGGGTTTCTGGAGGGGAAACTTGGAAAGGGGATAACATTTGAAATGTAAATAAATAAAATATCCGATAAAAAAAAAAGAGATGAATCCAGAGTCTTTAGGCGCTTTTGTTTGTTTCTTATTAACATTCAGAAAATTTAAAGTTAGCAGAGAATTATTGATTCTGTCTCTGAAGGTTTTTTTTTTTATTGTTTCTGTTTGTTGCATATTACTCCTTGACTGAAATGAATCAATTTTTAAATTTACATTCCAGTCGTTGCCCTCTCCCAACTAGGACCTCCTACCACTGTTCCTCATTCCATTCCTCCTACCCCTTGCCTCCAGGAAGGTGTTCTTCCCTACCGGATCTCCCCTTTCCCTGGAGCCTCAAGTCTCTCTAGGATTAAGCACATCTTCTCCCACTAAGGCCTGACCAGGTTGACCTCTGCTATATTTGTGCCAGGGGACTCACAACTTCAAAAAGTGCCACTCCTTGGGCTAAGCATATAAGTGTATGAGCAGTAACTCATACACTGCTTCTGGTTGGTGGCTCAGTATCTGGGAGTTCCCTGTGATCTGGGTGTGGATCAATTTTCTTGTTGTTGTTGTTGCTGTTGCTGCTGTTGCTGCTGCTGCTGCTGCTGCTGCTGCTGCTGCTGCAGTGCCTGTACCAGGCACCTAAAACATCTCTTTTTAAATTTGCATTCCTGAAGCCAATGTTGGTCATTGCTGAATGCAAACACACCCCACCCCAGGATACCTACGGTTGTTTTCTGTTTAAGATTTAAGAAAACATGGCCTCTAAAAATGGTTTGCTCACATTTTGAGTTCAAAGTATTGTGTTTCTCACTGTTAACACAGCAGATGTTTTGAGACCCAAGGATTTTGCTTTGGTTACTGTCTCCTTCAAAATGATCATTGTGATGGTTTGCATAAGCTTAGCCCAGGGAGTGGCAGTATTAGAAGGTGTGAAGGTGTGGCCCTGTTGGAATAGGTATAGCTTTTTTGGAATAGGTGTGTCACTGTGAGCCTGGGCTTTAGGACTTTTGTCCTAGCTTTCTAAAAGCCAGTCTTCTACTAGCAGCCTCAGATGAAGATGTAGATCTCTCAGCTCTGCCTGCACCATAACTGCCTGGATACTGACATGTTCTTGCCTAGATGATAGTGAATGGAATCTCTGAACCTCTCAACCTCTGAACTTCTGAACTTGTAAGCCAGCCCCAATTAAATGCTGCCCTTATAATAGTTGCCTTGGTAGTGGTGTCCATTCACAGCAGCAAAACCCTAAGACAATCATATTTCCTGCAACTGAAGCACTGGGCATTTTGATATAAGAGACCTTTAACTAGCTATGCCTTGACGTTTATATTAACATGGTACACATTGAACCCAATATTGGTCATGCCCCTTATCCATTTGTCCATAGGTGCTGCTTATGTCTTTAACGGTCTAATAACATTTTACATTCGTTATTCTCATTTTCTTATACCAAGGATTCTATTACCATCTGCATTATGTCAGGGTCTGATATGGCTTTGTTCACATGTGAGACTAATCTTCGATATCTTTATCTCTGTCTCTCTATCTATCTATCATCTATCTATCTATCTATCTATCTATCTATCTATCTATCTATCTATTTATCTATCTGTGAAAGCTTTTTCAGAGCTTTGTAAAGTATTTGTAAATGAAAGGGATTTTTCCCCAGGCTCATCAACTTTGCCCCATGCTTTTAAAGGCAATAAGCAACATTGTTCTATAGTAGCATCACCAAATTGCATCTGTACTTGTATATCAGAGTACTACCCTTCACCTAGGAACTAGTCTTTTACCATATTCTCCTCACTGTATTTTGTTGCTCAATATGTGTGGCTTCTTCCCTCAACCTTGGTAACTATTTCAACTACTGATTGGCCTCAAGGATAGCCCTTAACAATCCCTTACAGTCTTTGGGAATAATTTTATTTTGAGTAGCCCAGTTATTTAGAATTTGTTTCACATAAGGTGAGTACATAGCATATAAAATCATGGCCTCTTTAAAATACTCAGGATCTTTCC
>NW_022196897.1:81909844-81911253 GCF_008632895.1 Mastomys coucha
AAAAAAAAAAAAAAAAAAAAGAAGAAGACAAAATGAATAAAATAAAATAAACAAAAACAAGAAAAAAAAACCTGTTCCCCCTCACACTCCCCCTGCTCACCAACCTACCCTTTCCTGCTTCCTGGACCTGGCATTCCTCTACACTGGGGCATGGAACCTTGACAGGGCCAAGGGCCTCTCCTCCTATTGATGACCCCCTAGGCCATCTTCTGCTATACATATGATGCTGGAGCCATCAATCCCACCATGTGTACTCTTTAGTTGATAGTTTGGTCCCTGGGAGTTCTGAGGGTACTAGTTAGTTCATCTTGTTGTTCGTCCTAAGGGGCTACAAACCCCTCAACTCCTTGAAGGGTCCTTTCTCTAGCTCCTTCATTGGGGACCATGTACTCTGTCCAATGAATGGCTGTGAGCCTCTACTTTTGTACTAGTTGGGTATTGTCAGAGCCTCTCAGGATCTTTCCTTTCTAGAGAAGGCCATTCTATCTTAGCATTTCCTTGTTCCATTCCCCTATCAGAGATATGTTGTACAATACTGAGAAAGCTGGTGGTCATTTTATAACCCAGGGCTGCACTTCATCTAACTCTGGCAGTGCAGATGATTTGACTTTAACTCTTCCTTTCAAAATAGGCTATTTTATCAAATTGTCCTTCTGCCTTTTCAGCCTTTCTCTGAATTGACTGTCTTCCAGTGCAGTTTCTTTCCCTCTTTCCTCCTGTGGGAAACTTTCTCTCTCTTGCTCAGTCATTGAGACTGAGCTCATTTGTTCTCTCTCTCTCTCTCTGTGTGTGTGTGTGTGCTCCTGCCTCTCCATTGCTTCTAATTCCACTCTTATTTTTTTTCTAGTTGAATAGCCAACTCTGCAACCCTTTCAGAAAAGAGCGCAGAGTAAACTGTTATGTTTTCCTATTTCAGCCTTTTAAGTTTGTTTGGTTTTTTGTTTTTCAGGTCCCTTCATTTCCACCTCCAATATTTTCCAACTGCTCAGCCATCCTCTCAACTATTTTTGAAACTGAGTATAGAATAAATAAAAAGAAAAAGAAACAAGCAAACAGAAAACCACTGCTGGGAGCAAACCAGGGGATAACCCAGCTTAGCAGTCACAATAAATATTTTGCTGGCCTCTTGAAAAAAATAGCCATTCCTCCTTCCCCTGTCATTTCCCTTACAGCATTTGAAATCAAATTTCTTTATCCTTAACCCTGAAGCCACACATTGAGGCACCACTTGTAGCTTTTATTATTTTGTGGGTTCTTCTATTTTTCATTCTTTATTCCATTCCCTACTAGTTTCTTCCCCTAACACTATAATACTAGACAGGACAAAAAGAAAGACAGCAGAGAAGAGAGAGAGAAAGAGAAAGAGATTGAGAGAGAGAGAGAGAGAGAGAGAGAGAGAGAGAGAGAGA
>NW_022196897.1:81911586-81987933 GCF_008632895.1 Mastomys coucha
AGGGAGAGGGAGAGGGAGAGAGGGGGAGGGAGGGAGGGAGGGTGGGAGGGAGGGAGGGAAGGCGGGGGAGAGAGAGAGATGCCTGGATTTATTTTCTTTCCCTTTGTTTCTGCTTTGAGCATGATTTCTAACATACTGCAACCAAACTCACTCATTTAGGAACAATCTCCGTCACCTCTCAGGATTCAAGCATTTATATACATTCTGAATAGTTCCAAAGTCCAAATGTCACACAATCACAGAAACCTTCTGCAGCATTCAAAACCATGCCTTTGCCTAGAGCATGAGACTAGTCATAGTCACCTATTCCAGACAGTTTAAAGCAGCCCCATATCCTAACATGTGTGATTTAAATATAAACACTTTCAAACACTTTAAAAGAAATATATTACTACAATCTACTAATAGCCAAGTCAGTAGCACAGGGCATTCTAGTTGAAGCTTACCTATCAAGAGAAGCTTTGAGGCAGCAAATAGATGATGAGACAACAAATCAGGTGAGTGGTAGTTTTGCTGAGTATAAGGAAGGCCTGTATTGGAATCTAAAAGCAGGGTCAGAAGACCTGTATAATTTAAGATGAAACACTAGAAAAAGAAAAGAAATACCCAACTTCATTCTAGAGCAGTGTTTGATTGGCAACTACTAACACTTTCATGATTGTCTTGAATTTCCCCTCCCATCATTTACTGTTCAGAAGTATAAACAGGTCATTTTGTGCCTGTCACTTGAGACTGATATAAAGCTTCATATATTGTAACACAAAGGTTGGTGACTATTTATTAAACAAAGTTTTAGATATTGGGACTTAAAATTTATTCATTTCAAAACAATCCATCTCAACAAGTATTCATCAAAAGTTGAAATGTAGGGGCCCTGAAGCCTGACTCTATAGAAGATATTATAATAATGCCACATTTAAGTACTCACTGGAGGATCGCAATGTTCCAAAGAACAAACCTTAGCACTCAAGTGCACAGCGAAGGCATTAATGGACTTTGCCCTCCTAATTTATGAAGTCACAACCTGAGCAAATATATGTGTGTGTGTGTGTGTGTGTGTGTGTGTGTGTGTGTGTGTGTGTGTATTTTCTACATATTTAAATTGGGAATTATAAGGTTATATACTCTAGATGAGGGTTTTGAAAGAATAAAAGGAGAAAGGGCCTATAAAGTATTCAAATCGATTGTTATCATGAGTATTATGGGAAGAAAATATGGTATTCAAAAGACGGGGCAACTATAAGCATTGCACAGTAATGGAGAGCTTCCTGTTTTGCAATATTTGCATGGAAAAGTTCAGGCTTTTTTTGTGTGGGAAGAGTAGAAAGTCATCTCATGAAGAATATGTAAATGTTGTCATTCTTTCTCTAAAAGTCAATGAGTTCTGGGAACAAAACTAATTTGTCAAAAATCATGAGCCTTCATCTTCTTCAGATTTTGAAAAATGAGAAATTGGCATGAATCTCAAGCAGAACATCAGAAAAAAAGAGAGGTAATGTCCCTTGCCAAGCACAAAACCAGTTTGAAATTTTCGTTAAAACATTCTAACCAACCTATTGTTCTGAATATTCAGGGCTTTTCTTTTATCTATGAAAATAAAATTCTTTGGAGTTTGAGAAATGTAATGCGTTATGGAAAGGAAGTTTCATAAATGCAGCAAGACTGAGTATTAAAGCTATATGTAGTGTTTTGAATTGGTCCAAATAACATTTCCAACAGCCTTCATTTGTGAAATTTAATCTTCAGAAATAAGAATATTGGCATATCAGGATATATTTAGAGATATGTATTTCAGTATTTATATGGCTGTAAGAATAAATTGAAACTATGGCTAGAAAGTGAATAAATTAAAGAAAATAAAGCATAATGTAAAATAGTATGCATTTTTAAGTGGATTTCCAAATGAATACACATTTAGAAGTAGAAAGAAGAAGAAGTAGAAGAAAAAGGAAGGGAGGAAAAGAGTCATGCTCTACATTTATGTGCTTGAGCAACTATCAAACCTGATTCAACAAATAAGGAAGACCATGACCATTTTTTGTACAGTCTATCAGAAATGGGCTGTGGATTATTGAGAAATCACAATGTAATTTCAAACCATAGAATGCATTTGATTTTCTCTCCATAGTGTCCTAACTACCAGATGAGAAGTATCTAAGCTTTTCACAAACCTGAGAAGCATTCTTCAATGTCAGCTTATTTTTAAGTTTTACAGTCTAGCTATCTATAAATTAGTGACCCTTAGACTAGAAATAGATTAAAGGCTCCATTTGAGAATATAAAAGATACAGAAAGAAGGCAATATAAAACCATAAACAATGCACTGAATTCTCCCCAGAAGAAGGCCAGTTGCAAAGCAGAAGCAAGATGTTGTCATACCTTTGGTGGTACTTCTGAGTAAGGCAGTGTGGAATGTGTTTGAGTCTCAGATATTCAGAAAAATAAGTAAATACAACTAACTTTGCAAACGTTTGAGTTGGCATCTTGATATTACTGATGAATAGTTTCTTCACCATTTAATAATAGATAAAGAAGAAACAATGGTTAAAGATTTGCTTATATATGGATTTGAAAGCTAAAAGTTGAAATAGTGCCAATTAAATAGTATTAGTTTTTCTCTATTAAAATAATATAAGATTGGTTCTGAAAATAGCAGAAGATGATTACATTGGCTAGTTGATATTGAGATCATTGCAGAAGAAAAGGCAAAAGGAGTGTAAGATCCAGAGGCAGTAGATTACTACTAGGAAACTATGTCTTGTGGATATAGCAGGGCAGCTATACATATGAACTCACAGTGGTTATGACAGCATGCACAGATTTGTGCAAGTTAAAGTTCAAAATAGACCAAATAATAGCAGGAAGTTGGTAGTCAGGCATGAAGTCCTGCCTCTAGACAAAGAAATATTGGAAATCCTTAAGTTCTGTGAGAAGAAGGGTAAGTTTTCTCTAAGAGTACAACACTTGAAAAGTAGGCCAGACTTTAGTGCAAAGCCACACATCCACTAATAGTTCATGGTACAGATTGGACTTGTTGAATTTACAAACAAAACAAGACAAAGAATAGAAAAACGAAGAAGACAGAGGGTGGGAGAGTTGGCTCAGGGGCTAATAGAATTGTCTATTATTCTAGAGGACTCAGGTTCAAGGGCTAATACCCATATGGTGGCCTAAAACACTTTTTGGTTCTGGTCTCAGAGGCTTTGTGGCCTTCTTCTGACTTTGATAAACCCTGCATAAACATTGTACAGAGACATAAATGTACACAAACCCCAATGCACATAGTATAAAATGGCATGATTTGTAAATAATAACAAAAGTAGAGTGTTTAAGAATGTGTCTCTTTCTGGGAAGAGTAGGGGGTGAGTAGAATCAAAAGACATGGTACAACATTCTCCAAAGATTTACAAAAATGTTGTTTTCAAAGGGAATTTGAAGATGGAGAAGAGTAAGATGATGAGGTATGGACCTTGAAGAAATTAGAAGAAAATGATCTAGTAAAGATCATCACTATACAATTGTAAGATATGTTCAAATAATTATTAATTTACTATTAATTAGTAATCAATAGCAGTATATTTATTATTACTTTATTAAATCATTAAAAATAAAAAATTCTTAAAAACCCTTCTATGTAGAGGCTCACAGCCATCCATTGAACTGAGCACAGGGTCCCCAGTGAAGGAATTAGAGAAAGGACCAATGGAGCTGAGGGGTTTGCATCCCCTTAGGATGAACAACAATATGAACTAACTAGTACCCTCAGAGCTCCCAGGGTCTCAACCACCAACCAAGGACTGCACATGGAGGGGTCTGATTGTTCTGGCAGCATGTGTATAGTAGAGGATTGCAAATTTGATCATCAATAGGAGGAGAGGACCTCGGCCCTGTGAAGGTTCTGTGCCCCAGTGTAGGGGAATGCCAGGGCCAATAAGTGGAAGAGGGTGGAGTGGCAGGCATGGAGAGGGGGGAGGCAACAGGGGTTTGTTTTTGTTGTTTCTGTTTGCTTCTTTGTTTTTTGGAGGGGAAACTGTGAAAGGAGAAATTTACATGTAAATAAAGAAAATATCTATTAAAAATGTTATTTTAAAAAAACCCTTCTATGTACACTTTAACTTAAAATTTTAGTGTTCTCACTTATAAACATTCTTTGAATATATATTTTAATATTCACATCATAATAATATTCACATTATTCAGTTGTGAAAATTGAGCTTCAAAAGAATTTAAAAAATATTTCAAATAAGTCACAAGATGGGAGGGGTTGGCCCAACATGCTACTGTTTCTCTTTTTGCTGTACATCTGAGAGGGGTATGTTTAAATTCTGCTTCTTTTTTCTAACACTTATGACTTAGGATCCTCAATAAATTAATA
The DNA here is from genome assembly GCF_008632895.1 of Mastomys coucha. NCBI lineage: Eukaryota > Metazoa > Chordata > Mammalia > Rodentia > Muridae > Mastomys > Mastomys coucha. Next base: position 81,915,962 of record NW_022196897.1, read on the forward strand.
TCTCTTGCTGTATTTTGGAATTTTAGAGAGTATCATCAACAGTTAATGCAGTGGTAAAGGTTTTATAACTAAACTTAAATCTTCTGATAAAACATTGGTAACCAACATTTTAGTAACATGAACAGTTTCTTCTCAGCTTTGTTCTAGGATTTCTCATTGCTGTCTTCCTGCACTGGCGTGGTCCTTTTGTTTTGTGCCATCTGACTTCTATGACCTCTTCGCATCTGTCTTTTTAAAGGTTGCTTTCCTCTCATGATCTTATTTGTCATCCTGTTACTGTAAAATCTGCACTCCTTCCTGTGTGGCTGTCCCCTTTGCATGCCCTGTTTTCCCACCATTGTGGACTGTATTACAGTAGGCTGTGTTTTGTGACCTAGAAAGTCATGCCTGTGCTCTAATCTTGACCATCTTTGAACTGAACTTGTTGGGAAGTTCAGTAATGTTCCTGCAAATGTAATTAAACTAAGCATCTAAAGATGATATCATCTTGGATTTAGAGTGGGTTCCAAAACCAATGACTTAAGTCCTTTAAAGAAAAAAATAAATGAAAAGAAAAAAGGGCAAGAAGACAAGGAAAAGCAATATGACAATAGAATGATGTACCTATCTGCCAAAAGATGTCAATTTCCAGAAAGTAGGAGACATGTGAAACCTCCAGAAGTCAACCCTTTGAAGCCTGGTTTTAAATTAGCAGTATTGGTAGTAATTTGTAACAACATACATAGGAAATAATATAAGATTACAATGGTTAGATTACTGGTCATTTTTTTTTTGACTATGTCACTTGTAAGAGGAAACTATGAAGACTCCCTATCCTCAAAATTTGCTTCGTTCAGTGGTTTATCTCTGTTATTTTTGAGAATCTTTCTAACTTAAGACTAAATAATCTAGAAACTGCAAAGGCACCTTACAATAGTTATTCTTACTGATGATTTACAAAAATCAATTCATATATCACCAGTCCCACTTGTGTTTAACTCTCCTAAATGTGTGAATCTCTACATGCCCACTACCTCTTTGGGATATATTCCTGCCATCTTGTCATTGAAATTCCACCTGCATTTACCTATCAAAAATATTTTTCCTTCTTCCCAACCCTAGATCAAAACAAAAACAAGATCAAGCAAAAGTGTCAAGTAATTTCTGTCCCTTATCTCTAGCTCAGTTTCTTCAACCTGGGTGGATATCTGTCATTCCTATTAGAAACTTCACTATGACCTTGAATCTCTGACGAGTTTGGTCAGTATTTATATCCCATCATACTTCTTCTCTACTCAATTGAACCTCACCACCAGCATTTACAATGCATCACACTCAATTTAGAATCACCTCTTCCTTGGATATTAGGTTTGTTGCTCCTCCTGGTATGATAATGTCTAGCATATTTTACAATGCTCTCAAAGAGTTTTTGCTCCCTATCTGCCCCCAACTCTTGGTTTCTCATGTTTGTAAAGTGTGTGTGGCTCCCCAGAGTTTTAATTCAGAGATTAAATCCAGAACCTTGTGCATACAAGAAAAATGCTTACTACTGAGTGACATCTAGCTTCTAAATTATATGTTCTTATAGGAGATATTTTTTTCATACTAAGTCAGGCTCAGGTATTTTATGATTTCCTCATAGGAGTTTTCTTAAAGTCTTAGAAGCTTTCAGGGAAATCTCCGTTTCCTTGTAGAGTGATTGGATAGCATCTGTCATGTTCTCCAGACAGTGAGGCGCTCTGTCTTTATTATATGATCATTCTGTGGTCAACCCTGAAGCCTCTCAAAACAAAATAAATGATTAAGTAAACATTGTTGAATCAATGGGCAGAGCACACTTTTTGTATGTTAGCAACCATGAACACATCGATTACTACCTTGACAATCATAAAGTTTTGATCTAAAGGGATTCTTGAAAGTTGCTACTTTTATTTCAAAACTGGAAATTGGAAACTTGATTCAGATATGTTACTGTGGTGCTGGGTCGGTTATCTATCTGTTATCCAGCTTCAACCTGCTTCCTGCAGTGGGTATGAAGAAAGAAATTGTGCTTCTTTATGAGATGCTACTAATGTACACAAAGATGCAGAACTCAGAACTTCCTGTATAACTTTAACTAAGAAATATCTTACCATTTGTGAGCAGAAATGTGATAGAAACTATTTTTCAAAAACCAATTTTGTTGACCAGTTCTTTGTTACAAGCTCCTGCTACTATCACAGATATCTGTGCTTTGAATAAGAGGAATCTTTCACTCTTAATAACTTATAGCTGGTCCATAATTCAAAACTCAGAAAAGAGGTTGCCAAACTGTGTTGATGAAGAGGCTTAATTTAATTACTAAGGGCCCTGAGATTCAGTGTGTTGGAGGGTTACTAGTTTATTGAGCCAGGAACCACAGTTTTGCTGGAGGTATAGTCTCATAGAGGAAATAAACCTAGAATTTACTTAATTGTTAGTTGTAGATGAAATTGGATATCTCAGGAAAATAGAATACCAAATAAATCTTATGAATGTATACAGAAGAAACATTATAACTTTCTCTGGTTCTGTGAAAACACCATGGCAAATTGAGTCTAAGACACAATATGAAGGTCTAGCTCTGACGCTCTTCACCTATCCAGTCCACCTACTTGAACTCTCCAGTTCATTCTATTAGTCTTACATAGTCATAGCAATTCAAGATTTCTCTTTTCTCTTCAGAGTGTGTGGGATTTCTGACATCATGATAAATTTGAAAGTATAAATTAGATAAAAGTATTTGTTCTTACTCCTATCATGAGATTTAGACAACGTTAACCCTTTAACTCCCTCTACTATAATGCTTATGCATACATTAGGGCAACCTTAAATATTAGCTTTTGAGGCTCAAAGATAATTTTATTTCAAAAAAAAAAAAAACCCTTGGGAATGCACCACGTAAATCTCAGTAGCTGCCCTGAGAAGAAGAATGGAGAACTGGAAGGAAAAAGAGTTAGTATGGAGCTCCTTCCTCTAAAGTAGCAGCTAGCCACAGAGTGAAAAATGAGGCTCCAGAGGAAAAGAAATAATGAATCCCATGGTATCAAAAAGTTCTGGCAGTATCCAAAACAAAAAGACAAAAGAGGAAAAGAAAACTGTGGTCAGACACAGTGCATCTGATGGCAAACTCATAACACCTTGTCATGACAGAAAAATACTTTTCTCTATGATTTTTGACTCTTCCCCAATAGATCCATAATGAGGAAGCAGATAAAGGGACTGTGTAAGTCTATGGAAGATGCTGTCCAATAGAATGATGAGAAGTAGCATGACCAGAAGTATTATTTTCTTTTGGTGCTCAATTAAAAGCAAAGATCAAAAAATTAGTAGCCATTGCTACTGTCTCACTTTCACAAATCCATGTCCGAAAAAATACAAGCTATGGTCAAAGTAGCCTTCATACTATATCCCTCCTGCTCATGTGTTGTTTCTTCATGTGCAATTTTTTTTTTTTTTAAGAAATTGAAAGTCTACTAAACATTGACCTACAACTGATAGCATCTTTACATTTTGAGGGTATGTTATGTATACTTGGGATTTCTGTTTGTTTCTTTTTTTGTTTTTGTTTGTTTATTTTTGCCTTTAATTGCAGTCTCTTCCTTCTGGGGCTTTGCAGGCACATTGCATTACATTGCTTCTTCACTTTATAGTCTCTTTCTAAGATGGGGATTGCAGTGGTTTGAATATTGGCCAAGGGTTTGGCACTATTAGTAGGAGTGGTCTTATTGGAGTAGGTGTGGTCTTCTTGGAGGAGGAGTATCATTGTGGGGATGGGCTTTAAGACCATGCTCCTAGCAGTCTGGAAGCCAGTGTTCTCTTGTTTGCCTTCATAACAAGATGCAGAATTCTCAGCTTCTCTAGTGCCATAGTTGCCTAGATGCCTGCCTTGATGATAAATGAACTGAACCTCTAAACCTGTAAGCCAGCTCCAATTAATTGCCCTTTATAAGAGTTGCCTTGGTCATAGTGTCACTTCACAGCACCATAATACCTAACCAAGACAGACATGATAAATACATTTCACCACATGTCTGTTCTAGAGCAAATTAACTAATATTTGAAAAGTCTCTCAAAGATGATAAATTCTGAAGAAAGGCCAAGATTCTTGTGTGGTTATGTGATGTTCTAACGTGGAAAGTTTTCTGGCACATCTTATAGGATAAAATTTAGTGGAATAGAAAAATCAGTTCTCTCCTGAATGCCATTTCTTTAAGGTACATTAAGCTCTAAGAGTGACCATGGCTAAATGTAATGCTGATTGGAGCAAAAGCTAGGTCTCATGCCCATTTCCCTGGGCATCCAGAAGAAAATAGGGAGGCACTGTACAGCTCTGCTTATTTTACATTTTTTTCCTTTATGAACTCTCTAGTACGTTGACTGATAATGAGTTTCTTCTCTCCATTATCCAACTAAGTCCTCACATGATAAATCTGAAATGTGTATTTCATGAAATGACAGGGTGGGTTTAAAATAAAAATTTCAGTGCAAAGTAACAGAGCAGTGCCTAAAGTGTAGCCTTTCTGCACTTAGTGGTTTTCTATGATGTCTTTTGTTTCAAAAATATCGCTGAGGTCCTGATGTTTGTCAGACTGTCTCAGCTAGGGACTTAAGGAGGAATAGATAGAAAAGTACCTTTGTCCTTCCCAGATACCACCGTGTTCTGCAGGGTTCCCATGCCTTCCAAATATATGTAAAAAATGTATTTATTTGTTGTTAAGCCGCCTTAGCAATTTAAACAATGACTACGGAGTAGACCTTATGCTCTACATCTGCATCACCTCTGAAACCTTGATTTCACACATACCACTCACAATAAACATCCCAACTAACTCACTCTGGCCTCCACACACTGGCAATTTTAAATCTCATTTTTAACACAATTTATTGATCTCACTACTGCTTTTATTTACCACATATGCTATCAAACTCTCAACCCTCTCAGAAATAGACTTAACTTCTACATTCTGCCTTGAAAAAGCCCTCCCTTATACACAAACTAATTCTTATATTCCAGTTCTCTCTGTCCCTCTCATTCGCCCTTGTCCATTGAAATCCAACTCTCCAGTTATCCATTTTTATTATGAATATTAACCAGATGTAAACACATAACCTTGCCCTCAAGACTTTGAATTTATGGCCACAATCTTCAAAGGAGAGTATTGCATTTTCTGTGAATCCTACTTGCTGTTATAGAAGTTACCATAAAGCTAGGCAGTGGTGATGTGTAAAATTTTCTACAGTTTGAAAATGAACAAAGTCTTATACCTGGATATTAGTCTATCACACTAAGAAAAAAAAAGTTATATGTCTTATTTGGCAGTTTAATTGATGAAAATTTATGAATTGCTTTATGAACATTAAGCATTCCATTTACATTCAATAGAAAATTTAATCAACTGTTCATCTTCATTTATATTTGACTAAAATATTTTATAGATTTTAATATTGGTATTTTCCCACATATTAGGAAAACAATATGCTAGTAGGGAAAAGTATAAACATAAGGATAAATGTGACAAAGAATCATAAAATTCATTTCATAGTAAATTCTTCAATTAAAAAATGTATTTCATGTGGTCATTTAATTCCTTCTTAAAAGGGGGAACAAAATACCCACGGAAGGACTTACAGAGATTAACTATGGAGCAGAGACTGAAGGAAGGACATGACAGCCTAATATAGCTATCTCCTGGGAGGCTCTGACAGTACCTGACTAACACAGATGTAGAGGCTCACAGCCATCCATCGATCTGAGTACAGGGTCCCCAGTGAAGGAGTTAGAGAAAGGACCAAAGGAGCTGAAGGGATTGCAGCCCTTTAGGATGAACAACAATATGAACTAACTAGTACCCTCGGAGCTCCCAGCGACTCAACCACCAACCAAGGACTATGCATGGTGGAACTGATTGTTCTGGCAGCATGTGTATAGTAGAGGTTTGCAAAGTCGATCATCAATGGGAGGAGAGGACCTCGGCCCTGTGAAGGTTCTGTACCCCAGTGAAGGGGAATGCCAGGGCCAATAAGTGGGAGAGGGTAGGGTGGCAAGCATGGGGAGGGGAAGGCAACAGGGGTTTGTTCTTGTTGTTTATGTTTGTTTGTTTGTTTGATTTTGGAGGGGAAACTGGAAAAGGAGAAACCATATGACATGTAAATAAAGAAAATATCTAATAAAAAATGTATTTCCATTTTTCCTCCTATTACTATTTACTAAAACCCAAATTAAGCAAGCAAGCAAACAAATGAACAAAAACAGTAAGCTTAAGCAAACTAAAATGTTCACTACAAGATCAATCATAACTCTGCATTTATTACAAAGTATGCAGCATCCTTCTCATAATTAATGAACTGGATATTCCTATCTATGGACAAATTTATGATTGAATAGAAGTTAGTGTCTAAAATTAATGTTTTTTTATTTGTCATTGCTTTATCTATTTCTCCTGGCTACATCTATTCATAATATAAATATGCATTAATGTGTTCTATAAAAAAAAGCAAAACAAAAACAAGAAAACAAAGTCAACTCAATATTCCATGCAGCATTTTTAAGTAGTTATCCTGTTCTTGACTCTCTTACAACAAAATATCTCAAAGGTGGGTCCAATATTAATTTCTTCTACTTTTCCTTTCTTCTTAAACCCAGATCATGAGGGAAATTATACTTGTCAGTGAGAATACCATCTTGATATACCCAAATATCCAGTGTTTGTCCCACTTGACCTCCTACTTGTGTTTGGCACAATATAAACATTTTATTCACTTTTTTAGTCATACAAATATCCACATATCTCTCTTCTTCAGAATATTTTTGTCTTTCCTCAGAACTGATCTCCTTAAAATCAATAATTCTTGGGTCATCTACTACATAAAGTTAAATATCTCTCTCAGCTGTTCAGCAGTGTTACATGAGGCAGGGTTTTTACTTTACTTTCCTGAGTCTGAGGAGGGATAATAAATGAGTTGGTGTTCTTCCCAAATTTCTAAAGTGAAATTGTTTGACTATAGCAGCATGAATGCACTAAGACAGTTCCTTCAAAGTATCTTTGGAAAAGTTCTTACAACATCTACACTTTAATTTTTATTTATTATTTTATTTTTTATTTATTATTTGTCTTTTCAAAAACAGGACAAAAATACATATGTAATAGTGTTATTGTGACAATAATATGATTTATTAACATGTTTATAAGAGCCTTATCACGTTTAGAACAATTGTTTTCTGAAAGTCTCTCAACAACATATTAATGGCAGCCAGAAACATACTGAAAATGTGGATTCTACAGCCACTTCTGACCCTCGTCAGTGAGAAACCCTGGGCATAGGGCATAGGCATCAGGCTTATAGGAGAGTCTGATATTGTTTGATTTGGAAGTATAAATTCTAGTACTGATGGTTCTTTGACTGCTCTCAGCTCTCTACAACTATTTGCTGAACAACAACAAGAATCATTAATGAAGATAACAGGAAGTTTTACAACCTCATCTCAACAACTACCTAAACTGTAAATGTTTGCTTAATAAGCAATCCCCATGTTAATTCTGTTTAATGTTAACAAACATTATTAAAAATTAATGATGAAACCCAAATGAACTTTGTGATGAAACTTATCATTTACTCTGGCTTTTAAAGTATCCACTAATTCTCCAACATTATACCTTGAAGGGGGAAAGAGAGGTTGATTTTTACATGTAAATGGCTTATCAATAATGGCACAAAATGCTATTTTCAGTTACTTTAAAAACAGATCAATTCCAGAACCTCAGTCAACTCTAATCCTCATCTGATGTTGAGGCTGAGGGGAGATATCTTAAACATAGAATAAAGATATTCTTCTAGTGATTTAGAAATGTCAGCTGTGGAGCCAAATCCTGGGTACAGCCACTCACAGGAGTGCTGAGTACAGGGAATGCTCCTCTGAGCTAGATATCTGTTCATGAAAAAGGGATGAATGGAATAAGGACAAGAATCAGGCCATTTTCTATCAAACCCAACTGACCAGCCTTATTTTGCAACGTTGTACCAAAAATAAGACTGAAAACAATTGCACTAGACAATTGTTCAGGACAGGCAGATCCAAAAGATTTTTCAAGACAAAAGGAATTCATATTTCAATAATCAGCAATCAGCACTTCATAATATATATTTTAGAATCTACCTTTTCTCATTTCTAAAGACTTTATTACACACACAAACACACACACACACACACACATACACACACACACATATACACACATGGAGTGAGTAATCTGTGAGTTTAGAGTCAATTCCAAGCTCAAATTACCTATGTACAAAGGGTATGCAATGATTTGTTTGTAGGAATATGTTTACTATTTTTAAAGGGCCTAAGAAAATTGGTATTGTACTTTATACACCTGAATCTTTTACCTAAGTTTAATATATTGCAAAGGCATACATAATAGTTAATGGTTTTTGGAAGAATCACAAGTCATGTTTTATTAAAAATCCTTCAAAACTGGAAGTTCTTGATTGTCAATATTAGTGGTTGTACCAAATCCTCTTGTTAGTATAGAAAATAACATGTTTTGAAGACAGTGTCTCATGGGCATGTATTTCTGGTATTTTGTGTTCTCATAAAATGTACATCCAATGGAGAAAGTCATCTACTAAAAAGAGAGAGTTTAGTATATAAAAGTATCAGTGATGCATTTGAGATGTGACCTCAGGTGAATTATTGTGGAATTTGTTTCCTTCTCATAATATGTAAATTAGCTATCATAGGCATTTAAAATGACATCTAATCTCCTTGATCATTATACATTTTCATGTCAACCATAACTATTTTTATGATGACTATGATGCTTATTATGATGATAGTGATAGTGATCAAGCTTAAATGAACTGTATTAAAAATCTCTTTGCTCTTTGCTTCCAAGGTAAAATTTCAGTACTACTCTCAATTAGGATTCCATACTTTTATCTTAAGTATTGCATACTCCATAGTCCCTCAAGTCATTCTCTATGAAATGGCATAAGTACTAAACATGAAAGAAATCAGACTATGATTACAATCCCAAAGACAAAAGCACTCAAATAAGGCAAAATTTATCTAGTAATAATGGATTGATACTGCACAGATAAACCCATAGCTTATTCACACTTGAATTCTCCTTTTGAAGATGGAACCTGGCCTCTCATTTTAGATACTAACACTGTTACAGTAATTGATACCTAACTTAAGATTACACATAATAGAAACATCTTATAGCATAATAATTACAAAAACCTTATATAGATTTACAGATATATGATATTCCTGCTATGAATCACATGGACATCATAACTGCCTTGAGAGATGAACCACATCTGACATTAGATGATTTAGCTTTACCTAAGGTGATTAACCTTGTACAAGTAAATCTTTCACTTCAATAACTTAATTTAAGTATCTATAGGAGTACCTATAAAATAATTTTCACTGTTATATTTCAGGTACTTAAAATTTCACAGGCTTTGTGTTGTGATTTCTTACTTTTGTTTTGTGTGTGTGTGTGTAAGAGAGAGAGAGAGAGAGAGAGAGAGAGAGAGAGAGAGAGAGAGAGAGAGAGAGAGAGAGAGAGAGAGAGAGAGAGAGAGAGAGAGAGAGAGAGAGAGAGAGAGAGAGAGAGGCAGAGCAGAGACAGAGACAGAGACAGAGAGACAGAAACAGAGAGAGAGAGACACAGAGACAGACACACAGAGAGGACGAAAGAGCATGCCTGTACCCTCACATACTCTATGAAGAACATATTCTTGGAGTTATGCATGGATGACAAAAGTAAGCTGTGAAAGGTCAATGTTTTTAACAAAGTGTAATACTTTCTAGAGTACTTTTAACTATCAGGTACCTATCAGGAACATTGTTGAATGGTACAATGCATCAGGTCCACAGTCAGAACACATATTATCATTGTGCTCAACCATTTATTCCTTCAACTATTTACACGGGATGTTTTGTTTCTGTAAAAAGAAGGCATGGATAGCTCCTGAAGCAAATGGGTCAGTAGAATGGGATAATCTATCCTGAATTCTTACTACTCCAAAAATGCTGCTTTTGTTGTTTCATTAATTAATTATACAAGTGAAAGATATGCTTGCACAACTGACTTGGGACAGTATAACTTTAATAATTAACTAACTAGATTACAGGAGAAAAAATGAGAAGAATTCAGAGTGGCTGTCATGATACTAAAGTAATTCAAGGCATGATGCCCACATACTCCATCTACAGTTTTTGTTTTTTTGTTTTTTGGTTTTTTCCTGCAGAAACTTTCATACATTCTGTCATTCTTAGAATTTTTAAAATTACATTGATGTTCAAACATAAACATTTTGAATTCAAAACATTACCACAGATCATAAGAGCATTTGGTTTTAATCTTTAAAAATCACAAATTTGTATTTATAGACAAAAAAACAACACTTACATAAGAAAACTTTTCCAGTAGGTATTTTAGAGATAGGGTTTGTTGTATTTTGTCATTTGCTTTTATTAATTTTCAGTGTGGAAAAGTAGAAATTTTTATAATTTCCATGAACTTACAGGCATCAAAAATACTTCAGATAATGGATCAAAGGCAAATTTTGTTCCTAATAGTTAAGTTCTTGAGCATTTCATGTAGATATGTTTCAAAAGACTTTATAGAAAATATAACTTAAATATTGTTAGAAGTGTATGATTTTTATTTAATACCAAATCTTGCTTGTTTTCAGTGTTTGTGTTGCTAAAAATATCTTTTCAAAATACATAATCCACATTCTACTGTCATTATCATAAAGAAAATGGATCTTTGCCAATGTCACTCAAACATCCTAGCAAACCTGGAGCTTTCAAGAGATTGGGAATGCTTATTATCAATTTTTCATCTCTCTTTCTCTCTCTCTCTCTCTCTCTCTCTCTCTCTCTCTCTCTCTCTCTCTCTCTCTCTCTCTCTCTCTTACACACACACACACACAGACACACACACGAATACATATTCACATACACAAATACATACACACATTATCACCCATACATTCTCACATATGCAGACACACAAACACATATTTTGAAAACAAACACATATCATCACACATATACACATACTAAGCCATGCATACATACTCATATACATTCTTACATATACACACACATACTCACATATATACTGATACTTACCAAAGTTAAATCAATATCAGGTAATGTACTTAAATATTTCTATAACCACTAAAGAAATAGAAGCAATCATTGAAAGTTTCCCAACTAAAAATGGCCAGGGACAGATGGTTTTACTGCAGAATTCTTTCTGATTTCAAAGATAAGTTAATACTCCTCAAATGATTCCAGAAAATAAAAACAGAAGGAACATTGCCAAACCCATTCTTTGAAGCCACAGTCACCCTCTTACCTAGACCATATAAAGACTCAACAAAAATATTATTACAGACTAGTTCACTTACAAACATTGATGTAAAAATACTCAATAAAATTTTTCCAATCCAAGAACACATCAAAAACTTCATGTGCCATCAAAAACTTCATGATCAAATAAACTTTATCTGCCTCAATGCAGGGATGCTTCCAACATAAATGGTGTAGCCAACATCATATGGAGAGAAATGGAGAGAAACTTAAAACAATTCCACTAAAAATTGGGGAAAAGAAAAGGCTGCCCACTCTCTCCCTCTTTGTTCAACACAGGGTTTGAATTTCTAGCTAGGACAATAAAACAACAAACAGGGATCAAGTGGGTACAAAGTGCAAAGGAACAAGTCATAGTATCACTATTCACAGATGACATGATAGTATATGTCAGTGACCTCAAAAAGTTTTCAAAGAACCCCTACAGTGGACAAATACCTTCAGTAAAATGGCTGGATACAGTTAACTCAAAAACATCATTAGGCCCTCTTTATTCAAAGGAAAAATGGGCTGAGAAGAAAATTAAGGAAACAACACCCTTTGCACAATATAAAATATTGTGGTATAGCTCTAAACAAGCAAGTAAAAAGCATGCATGACAAGAACTTCAAGTCTCTGAAGAAAAATATTGAAGAATTTAGCAGGAGATGAAAATATATCCCATGCTTATGGTTTAGTAGGATTAAAATAGTGAAAATGGCTATTTTATCCAAAAGCAATCTATAGGTTGAATGCATTTCCCTTCACAATTCCAATACAATTCCTTATAGACCCTGAAAGGGCAGTCTGCAACTTTATATGGAAAAACAAAAAACCCAGTATAGCTAAAACAACCTGAACAATAAAAGAACTTCTCAAAGTATCACCATCACTGGTTTTAAGCTATACTAAAGAGTAATAATAATAAAAAGCATTAGATACTGACATAAAACATACAGGTAACCAACGGAATAGAATCAAAGACCTACAGATAAATCTTTACATCTATGAACACTTGATTTTGACATAAAAAACAAAACTGTACAATGGACAAAAGAGGGCCTTTTTAACAAATGGTGCTAGTCTAACTGGATGCCTGCATGTAGAAGAATGCAAAAAGACCCATATTTTTCATATCACATAAAACTCAAATCCATGTGGATCAAAGAGCTTAACATAGAACTAGACACACTAAATCTAATAGAAGAAAAAGTAGAGAGCTACCTTGAACTCATTAGTACAGGAGACAAATTTCTGAACATAACACCCATAACTCAAGCACTAAGATCAAAAATTAATAAATAGGACATAAAACTGAAAGCCTTTTGCAAGGCAAAGTGCACCATAAATAGGATAATAGCTGATTACAGTATGGCAAGATGTCTTCACCAGCCCTGAACTGGAGAGAGGATGAATATCCAAAATATATAAAGAACTCAGAAATTAGATATCAATAAACCAAGTAACTCAATTGAAAAATGAGGCATGGAGCTAATCAGTGAATTCTCAACAGAGCATTTCTTGTGGCTGACATGCACTCAAAGAAATTTTCAACATCTTTACTCATCAGGGAAATCCAATTCAAAACCATTTTGCCATTCATTTTTACACCTATCAGATGTCTAAGGTCAAAAACTCAATTGACAGCACATGCTGGTGAGGATGTGAGCAAGTGGAACACTCCTCCACTGCTATGGGGATGCAAACATGTACAACCACTTTGGAAATCAGTTTGGTGGTTTCTCAGATGATTCAGAGTAGTTCTACCCCAGGACACAGCTATCCCACTTCTGGACATATACTGAAAAGCTGTTTCACTATACCACAGGAACACTTACTCGATTATGTTCATACCAGCTTTATTTGCAATAGCCATTAACTGGAAACAACCTAGTTGTCCTCATCTGAGAATGGATAAAGAAAATGTGCTACATCTACAGAATGGAATACTATTCAGCTATTAAAAATGAAGACATCATGAAATTCTCAGGCCAATGCATGGAACTTGAGAATATCATCCTGAGTGAGGAACCCAGACCCAGAAAGACATGTATGATATGTATTCACTTAAAGGTGGACCTTAGCGGTAAAAAACAGGGTAAGCATTTCACAATCCACACATCCAAAGAAACTGAGTAATAAGGAGGGTACAGATGAGAATGTGTGAATTTTACTCAGAAGAAGAAACAAAATCATCATCATTGGAGATGGATGGAGAAAGGGAACAGTTTTGGAGAGGAAATAAGGGGGCGAACATTGATAGTGATTAGGTGTGGAGGGAGTGGGGGCATGAGAGGACTGGGATAATGGAAAAATGAGGGCGGAGCATCTCTTAGACTAGCTGAAGACCTAAGGCAGGGGAGGCTATGGGGAGTTTGTGGAGGTGACTCTAACTGAGATACCTACCAGCAGGGGATATAGAAATTGAAATGGCCACCTCTATTAGCCAGGCAAGACTTCCAGGGAAGGGAGGGAACATCAACCCACTTACAAAGCCTTCAACCCCAAATTTGTGCTGTCTACAAGTTACACAGGAATAAAGATGGAGCAGAAATTGAGGAAATAGCTGACAGTGACTGCCCAAATTTGTAACCAATCCCATGTGAGAAAGACAATGCCTAACACTATTAATGATATTCTTCTAAGTTTACAAACAGGAACCTAGCATAACTGTCTCCTGAGAAAGTTCATCCAGATGTGAATTCCAGTGTCTGTGGAGATGGGTACAAAGAGGAAGGAAGTGGAAACATTTTGAATTGTGTATCTTTTCAAGCTAAATCCTGAAGCAGTTTCTCTTTCCTTAGCTTTACTGTTCATCAGATGTGGACTAGGAGAGGAGAGTGTTTGTGTTTATCTTGAAATCTGTTCCTAATTCCTATTCCGCCAAGAGCATAGGGATGTTTACAAACAGGGAGCCTCTTTGCATGTGTTGTTTTTAGATAAACAACAATAATCAAACCTGGTTTAGGGTAAATTAACATTGATCATAGGAATCGTATCAGTGCTATTAGCAGTTAGTCTTATGTTTGCAGAGAAACACAAAGGATTTTAAGTCACTAAGGAATTCATGCAGCCCCCCCCCAACCCCAACCCTGTGTGTGTGTGTGTGTGTGTGTATGTGTGTGTGTGTGTTCATTTATTGGGGGAATGTTTTTCTGATACAAATCTAAGGTGATAATCTGGTCTCTGAATCATAGTTACTCTTAATAAGCATATTTAATTTTTTTAAAAATGTAGAGGAGGTCGTGTATTCAGAAACTGCCTATTTCTCTTCAAGGCCAACATAGAAGAAGACTTTTGATCAGGAACACATTTGTATTATTTCAAGTATTTTAATGCAGGGGATAGGCACCACATGATTTCCTGGTTTTTGTTCTGTTTGCATTTTAATTGTTTGTGGTTTCTTATAATAGTTTCCTTATGTTCCAAAGGGAATTTACTTTGATTAGAGATGAGAACTCTACTTAGCTTTTATTTAAAGAATAAACAGGATATATTTAGAAATTATGCTTATTTAGCATCATGATTGCCTAAATAAGATCTAAACAGCCAGACTGTGGTGGCGCATGCCTTTAATCCCAGCTCTTGAGAGGCAGAGGCAGGCGGATTTCTGAGTTCGAGGCCAGCCTGGTCTACAAAGTGAATTCCAGGACAGCCAGGGCTACACAGAGAAACCCTGTCTCGAAAAACCAAAAAAATCAAAACAAAGAAAGATCTAAACAACACAGAGTCTATTGGGCATGTTAATATTGAAGGAGAGATTTTGCAGGGTCTCAACCTTAAACAGAGAACTACAGGCAATTGGGAGATGTTGGGTGTGTGAGAACTGGTTTCCTCCTGGGAGACCACACCAATTGGTTATCCAATACTAAGAACTAGCCCTGACATTATATGCATAAAAGTGACATTACATGGACAGAAAATGTTGTATTTATGTATTTAGAAGTTTAACAAAAATGTTTTAAAAGGTCACAAACTTGAAAAAGATTTTTAAATGTGGTGGTTTTTTGGATTTGTGTTTTCTTATTTGTTTTTGTTGTTGTTGTTGTTATTTATTTGTTTGCTTGCTTGCTTGCTTGTTTGCTTGTTTTGAGTTTCATTTTTTGGGTGTTTTGGGATTTTGAGAGAGAGGGAGAGAGAGATGGAGAGAGAGAGAGAGAGAACATGAATTTGGGTGGGTACAGAATTGGAGAGGACCTTGTGAGAATTTGGAAGGAAAAAAATGACCAAAATATATTATATGAAAAATTAAATGAAAAATAAAAAAAATATAAACTTAACTTCTTCTTTGAGCTTGAAAGACTGTATCTATTGAGATACGCATCTGTCTCTTCAGCTACTTTTTCTGATTTTCTCTCTGCTGTAGAGTGTCTGTCTCTAGCTATGCCCCTTCTTCCTATCCACTCTACAGACTAGTCAACATCATTTACAATCTGTTGAGTGACAGGGTTTCTGTGGAGATGTGAACAAATACCCACAGATCCAAAGCAAGGAAGTAGCATAAGCCAAAGTCAGGTTATACAACAGTCCTGCTTGGTGAGCTATGAGTTTTACTTTGGTGACTCACAGGAATATGAGTGAGGGGTTACTTATGGGATCAGAAGTGGGTCACTGGGAGCTGAATCAACAAAAGCCACCAGAACAGAGTGACAGATCAAACAACCTGGAACTCACAGCAGGACTTGTAGGCTGATTAGCAGATTAGCAACTATGTCTTCTAGGCAACTTCACTAACTTCAACATTTCTTTCAAACAGCTTAAATGAACTGAGACTCTTCCAGGCAGCTTGTCTTGTCTTAAAGGGATTCTCTGTTTTCCTAACTGCTAGTATAAACTTGAAAAAAAGAAGGACTTTGTGTATGTAGTCAGTTTCAGTACCTTATGAAGGAAAAATTTGCTTTCTGAGTTTTAAGGAGTCTCCTTTTAGAACATCCTGGGTTTTAATCAGTCTTATAAAAGATGGAACATTTTAGCTTTGAGGAAATCGCTATACAACTACAACCCATAGGTTTGGCACCACTACTCTCTCTTCTCTTACATCTTTCTCCAGATAGAAATGTTGTCTCGCCTGGTAGCTCTCAGCTTTCATGCCATCACATTTTAGGTGTCTTTCCGTCTACCTCAGTCAGTTGGACCCTCCAGTACAATCACATTAACAACTGTTCATAGTGTTTGCACTTCAACATTCAGTCAGAATTTTTCACTTGCATGTTTCCTGCTGTCTTTTCTTCTATACAACAATCTAGAAAAATTATCATCTTTAACAGTATAACCTCAGTTCTTGAACAATGATAAAACCATGGTGGGCAATCAAGAAATATTTGATAAATTAATGTGTGTATGAATTAATCATAGAAATAAACTAAAATATAATTAATACAGAAAAAAACATTTTCAACTGTTATAAAAGCAATATACTTCCCTAGAAAGCAGTTGGCTGCATTCTTATAAAACTAAAGCTATAATTGCCATATGATATAGCAATTATGCACTTGGGCATTTATCCCAGAGAAATGAAAATTTATGTTCACATTAAAACCCTTATATAAATGTTCAAAGGAGCGTGTTTCATAAGCACCACAAACTGGAAATATGCCAGGTGATGTTGAGTGAACTAATAGTGAATGCATGTCATGAAATACCACCTGACAATGAAGAGGAACAAACAATTGATTTCCTTCATCCTCTTGGACAAATCTCCAGTAAATTGTGCTGAAAAAAAAAAAAAAACTATCTCAAAGGCTATATGCTGGATGTTGTTACAGTGGATCACAGGGTTAAGCTTACTTGCCAAAGATAGAAAGGATCAGTAAATAATAAAATTAAAAACATTTCCAGTGACCTACCCTTCTATGAAGTTACTGGATTGATAAATACATGAACCTAGGTACACAAGAAATTTGCATATAAATAAAGACATAGCATGGACAAACATGGGGAAAGTTAATTAAGACCACTCTGGAAATCAGTTTGGCAGTTCCTCAGAAAATTGGACATAATACTACCAGAGGGCCCAGCTATACCACTCCTGGGTGTATATCCAGAAGATGCTCCAACATGTAATAATACGCAAGCTTCACTATGTTCATAGCAGCCTTATTTATAATAGCCAGAAACTAGAAACAACCCAGATGTCTCTCAACAGAGGAATGGACTCAGAAAATGTGGTACATCTACACAATGGAATACTACTCAGCCATTAAAAACAATGAATTCATGAAATTCTTAGGCAAATGGTTGGAACTAGAAAATATCATCCTAAGTGAGGTAACCTAATCAAAAAAGAACACACAGGCTATGCATTCGCTGATAAGTGGATATTAGACCAGAATCTCAGAATATCTAAGGTACAAGAAGAAAAGAAGTCCAAAATGTGGATACTTCAGTACTTCTATGAAGGGGGAACAAAATACACCTGGGAGGAATTACAAAGTATAAAGCAGAGACTGAAGAAAAGACCATCCAGAGACTGCTCCACCTAGGGATCCATCCCACATGCAGACACCAAACCCAGACACTATTGTAGATGCCAACAAGTACTTGCTGACAGGAGCCTGAGATAGCTGTCTCCTGAGAGGCTCTTGACAGTGCCTGGCAAATACAGAGGTGGATGCTCTCAGCCAACCATTGGACTGAGTACAAGGTCTTCAGAGGAGGAACTAGAGAAAATTCCCAAAGAACTGAAGGAGCTTGCTGCCCCATAGGAGGGACAATATGAACCAACCAGTACCCCTAGAGCGCTCAGGGACTAAACCACCACCCAAAGAGTACACATGGAGGGACCCATGGCTCCAGCTGCATATGTAGCAGAGGATGATCTTGATGGACATCAGTGGGAGGAAAGGCCCTTGGTCCTGAGAAATCTTGATGCCTCAGTGTAGGGGAATGCCAGGACAGGGAAGTGAGAGTGTGTGAATTGGTGAGCAGGGGAAGGAGAATGGGATAAGGGAGCTTTCGAGGGGAAACCAGGAAAGGGAATAACATTTGAAATGAAAATAAAGAAAATATCTAATAAAAAAAGAAAAAAAGTTAAGTAAAATGAATAAATTTTATTAATGTCATCCTGGTTGCTAAACTGAAATATAATCATATTTTTGGAAAATGATTTCCCAAAACCTTTCTTTCTTTTTTATTTATTTATTTATTTATTTATTTATTTATTTATTTAGTATTTAGAGACAGGGTTTTTCTGTGTAGCCCTGGTTATCCTGGAACTCATTCTGTAGACCAGGGTGGCCTCAGACTCAGAAATCTGTCTGCCTCTAACTCCCAAGTGCTGGGATTCCCAAATTATTTCTTAAATTTACATGAATTATTATACCTCAAAATAAAAAATTTGGAAACCTATATATTATTGAATTATAAAATTTAAAGAATATTATTGTTTTAAAATTAATAAACTGGTATCTGCAGACAGTACTGAAAGAAACCAGACTGAACAACTGTGTATTCATCTTTAACTGTAATCTATGGTCCTATTCAAAGAAGAGTGTTCTAGGAGTTTTCTTGTTAGAAAATCATCATTGTCAGGGTTTGGTCCCTGCTCATGGGATGAATCTCAAAGTGGGCCAGTCACACTGGGTAACTCTATCCTTTATTCTCTGTTCCATTTTGGACTCTGCATTTCTTTTGTACAGGAATAATTCTCCTTCAAAAATGTGAAGTCAGGTTGGTGACTCCGTACCTCCACTGGGGGCCCTGCTGTCTATCTACTAGAGGCGTTCTCTCCAGGTTCCATATCCCCACTGTTGGGCATATCAGGAGAATGTGCATAATTCTGTAGAGACTTGATGTCTCTACAGACATCAAGGGAGGGGGATGCAAGGGAAAGAAGTGGGTATGAAAGTGAGGGTCAGTGGGTGGGGGAGCACTATCTGAGAGGTAAAGGGGATGGGGATGGTGTAAAGATGGAGTAGGAACAAGAAGGGTGGCAGCATTTGGAGTATAAATAAATGAAACAATTTTTAAAAGTAAATAAAATTCTGGGATGACAGCTATCAGTAAAGTGCTTTCACTGCAAAAAAGAAAGAAGAGAGGAAGTAAGAAAGAAAGGAGAGAGAGAGAAAGAGAGCAAGAGAGAGGGAGAGAGAGATCCTCATTGGCTGTTTTGCTCTTTTTAAGTCCAGAGTCATATCAAATAGTCCCTGGTATTGATACTCATATCAAATAGTCCCTAGCCAAGGTCCCTAAAACAGTAGTCTATTTACAACAACTGAAATGATAACTTAGTATCAAAAACCTGAATATAAACATATATTTCCAAATACATGCAGTGAAAATGAAAATCCCTGCAGCTAGATATTCCTGACATAGCCTGTGGACCACAGGCCAAAAATAGCTATTAATGAGATCTAACAACAAATGTTAAATTCACAAAAGTCATTATTGAGAGTTCTTGTAGTTATTAATTTCTTTATTAATGCCATTAAACATTCTCAAGCATGAACTTTCTACATGACAATGTGTAACATGATGTTGTCAAAAAACTTAGGCTGGAAAGATAGCACAGTAGGCAACATGCCTGCCTTACAAACATAAGGATAGACATTTAATCACCAGAATCCAAGTGGTGGTCTGCAGTTGTAATCACAATGCTGAGAAGATGGAACAGATTCCTGGGGTTCTCTGCCTAGACAGCCTCACCTACTTGGGGAGTTTAGGAAGATATATTGACTCAGGAGGAGGAGGAGGAAGAGGAGGAGGGGGAGAGGGAGAGGGAGAGCAGGAGGAGAGGGAAAGGAGGAGACAGGAAAAGGAACAAAAGAATAGAGGAAAAGAGGGGGCAGAAGGGAAGGAAGAAAAGGGAGAGAAGGAGGGATGGGGTAGAGAGGAATGGAGGAAGGAAGGAAGGAAGGGAGGGAGGGAGGGAAGGAGAGAGGGAAGGAGAGAGGGAAGGAGAGAAGGAAGGAAAAAGGAATCAGGTAATAATCACCTCATGAAGAACAACAGAGATTGTCTTCAGACTTCTATATGTATACAAAACCACATACATACAAACACAAGTTGGACATGCCTGGACACAAGACACTTATTAGGTACCTAAGTTCTTGCTTTCGTGAGTATAATTATAGTGACTAAAGGTAACAGTGTGCAGCACTTGTGGCTTTAGAATAGCCAGTTTTGCCCTTTACCATGAGATGCCATTTTCTTAGCTGAATTTGTGTAGGGGAGGAAGGGAATAACACTGAAGTCTTGATTCTAAAATAGTACCAGAATCCAAATCTGTAACTTCTACTTCAAATCTCTGAAAGTCATATTTAATTACTTCTCTGTCTTTTCTGTTTTACATTTTCAAAAGGAATCAGACTTTTCCTTTGAAGAGAGAATGGCTTTGAAGTCAGGAAGAAGTAGGTCTGAAGCCTAGTTCTGTCAATTACTCACTCTCTAGAAAACCATAAGCTAGCCATATGAGAAAAGTCATGTACCTCATTTGTTATCATACATGCTGTTGATGGAGCTAATTGTTCTCCAGTCTCAGCTGTTTTCTAATGCAACATGGCCATATTAATCATGTTCTCTCACCACACCCTTTTTCCTCTTCTCCAGAGAGTTCCTGTGATCTCAAGTTTTAACATTTTTTTTTAACCCAGGAAGACCTCATTCATTTTCCAATGTCCATAGATATATTTTCTTCATTGAGCTGGATAACTTGAAACAAGCTAGAGTCACCTGAAAGGAGGGAACCTCAATTGAGAAACTGCCTCCATAAAATAAGACTACAGGGTATTTTCTTAATTAGTAGTTGATGGGGAAGGGCTCATCACATGGTAGGTGGGAACTCTCCTGGGCTGGTGGTCCTGGGTCCTATATGAAAACAGGTTGAGCAAGCCTCGCAGAGGAAATAAGTAAGCAATACTTTTCCATGGCCTCTGCATCAGCTCCTGCCTCAACATTCTTGCATCTGTCTGTGTTTCTGTCCTGACTCCATTTAATGTTGGACTACAATGGGGAAGTGTAAGCCTAAGAAACTATTTCTTCTCCAACTTCCTTTGGGTCATGATGTTTTATCCTACCAATGATTACTTAACCAAGATATTCACCTGTCCTTCAGTAACATTCTTTCTACCACTAACCTTGCCCACTGCATCATCTGCTCTTGGGGTTATTTTTAAATGTACCCTCGTTTACACCTTCTCTTTCTGTAGTCTTCATCTTGTGTTCTTCCTCTTGAATATAGATGGTATCTATTTATATTATCATATTCAACATTATTATATGAATTGAATAATCTTTATCTCTTCAATTTTTGTACCTATGCATTGATTTTTTATGGGTTAGAGATCAAGTTTCAGCTTACTTGAATGTCTAATCCTTCTTTGCATAGATGGCAGAAAGTATGATATATCTATATATATTTATAAACCAACTGTCTCATGTTTCATGATTTAGATGGGGGCAGATTCAAGTTTTATTCTTTTTCACCATGAGACTGTCCAATAGTCATGTGACATTCTTTAGGAGGACATCCTCTTCTCCATGACTCCACAGTTATTTCATTGTTTATTCTAAGTGTGTGTGTGTGTGTGTGTGTGTGTGTGTGTGTATCTGATTTATTTCCATATACCACTTGTATTTCTTCATGTTTTATGTCTCAGCAACGTGCCAAAAAAATTAATAAGATTTAGAATGTTATTTAAATGTTTCATATTAAATCAACTTTTCTATTCAAGAATTTTTGATTTAGAAAATACCTACAAAATGAATAAAGAATACTGACCTGATACCCAATTTCAGAACCACTGAAGACAAACAGTAGATAATACATAATTAAGCATACAATAATTTCAGGTGTTTAGAAATTTCTTCATTATATACTTCATAATGCTTTTCAGAAATTATTAATAAAGTCTTTCCACAGAGGACCATTTTTAAGATAGATGCACAGTTGCTGCTAATTAATTACCAATTAGCATGATTTGCATCACTGAACAAATATTTATTATTCCTTACAAAAGTTTCCAGAATGTACCTTAATGATGTCTTCCTAGAACTGAATAAATGTTATTTTTATAGTATTTTAATGCTACATTTTATAATACGTTGCTTTTGAATGCAACATATGTTATAAGTAACTCTTAAATGTTGACTCAAATACCTACAGCATTTTCATACTTTCAGTGAGGAATGGCATGAGTTGCTTCATGCTATCAAGGTCAAAATCATCTTATAGCCATGTCTGAGGCATGCTTGTTAGCTCTTGTTAGCTCTGTCTACAATTCAGAGATGATATTCCGGAAATACCTTTTACTTTGACAACACATTTGAAGATGTCCTCAATTTCCATGACATTTAAGCTATCATAGATGGTCATATTCTTATGACCTTGGGTCTTATTTATTACTTTCAGAAAATTTGAGAGGATCTATAAGCTTTGGGAAGAAATTATAATCACCTAATATTCTCACAGATTACTGTGATCTTTTTAGGGAAATACCATCATTACCTGAAAAAGTAGAAAATGGAAGCCAACACCACATGTGCTAAAGAAAATCCCAAACTATCCTTGATGCCCTGAAGTGTATTCCCATGGCATGCCCATCACTTTCTTCACTAGCCTAATAAAATAGAATCCTTTGGTCCATTGGACAGATTTTTTATATTTTTCATGTGAGAGTCAGAAAGGGAAAAGGACTAGCTATTGAATTGATTAGCTATTGAATGGACAGTGATGGAAACCACCATGCTTATATAACGAAGCTTCCATACAAACTGCAACAGAAATGGTCCTATGAGAAACATGGAAACACTTTAAGCATACCACAGCTAGAAAAAAATCTTAAAGAAAAGCAAACAAGCAAGCAAGCAAACAAACAAAGAAAATCAAAACAAACAAAACATACCAAAAAAGGACCACATCATTCTGGTATTCTGATTGGGGCAGGCTGGCTGGTCTGTGTGCTTCCAAGATCTGGATGCTGTTTTACTGGATACTTGTAGCAAATCAAAGTCAGCTCCTTGTAGTCCATTTAACAAATAAACCATCATCTATATTTTTGTATGTCACAACATTTCTGAAAGGAAAATATTCAATAATATTAAATGTTCCATAAAATGTACTGTTTCATAATGAGACTTTCAAGGTCAGATTTTCAGGAGGAGGTGAACACTTTAGTACTTATGCTGAGATAATATTAATGCCCCACTCCTTACTTTTGTGTTCACCACTCATTTACAGCAGGGACCTATAGATGGGATTCTCCATTAATATAAAAACCCAGCTTGGAAGAGCTTCATCAAACACCCAGTCAAGTTTTAAATTAAAGGCTAAAGAAACACTACTAGCATTAAAATATTACTGTCATTAATCAGTGGTAGAAACATCAGTCATTGTAAATGAATCTAAAACACAAATTATAATGATGTAAGTTTATGGTTCTATTCAAGATTTGTCCCTAAAAGATCTCAAAATTAGTAAAAGAGTAGCATTGAATTTAGGATTTGAAAAGAGAATATTTAAATAAATAAAATAGCAACAGAAAGCATTAGGGGAAATATTACCATCTTAAATACATTCCTACACATGTCAGAAATGAACTAACTTTCAAAAGCTATTACCTGTTAATTGGAAAATCGCAAAGCAGATGGAACCAATTAATCTACAATTACTGAATCACCACAATCTAAACAAAAATAATTAACTCATTTGCAAGATATGATTTTTTACAGAAACCCATCTTCACATCTTTAAAATTTAGCAACAGACAGAACATTGATTACATAGCTACAGAGGGATTTAAGACTTTCCTAGTGGCTAAATTTCTCTACAGTATAAAGGGGCAGGTTAAATGCAGTCATGACATCTAAAGAATGAATTCAGGCATAATTTTCAGAACACTTATTCTTATCTACTGTACAAAAGGAAAAGTGTTAGGTGTTGATAATAAAATATTGATCACAGACAAATAAAGACTGTGCCATCATGGAACTTGTAGTCTACTATAAGACAAATAAACCAGGATCCACTTAGATGTCAAATACTGTCTGTTAGTCAAATATTTTAAGAATGGGGTACCTCATATGGATGAGTCAGATTGATGGATATTTTCTTAAATTTCGGACGTATATGAGATAACCAAAGAATCATCTCTTGGGATGAATAATGTCTCAAAAGACTAGGTAGTGGCAGTAGAAAGAGAAAAAACATCTAACACATGGAGCTGTTGTGCAAAGACCTCCCACTGAATGGTAATAATGCTATGTTGCCTAACAAAAGCCAGTGTTTGAATTACAGAAAGCAATGGAAAACTTGATGGTAAATATATGGGCAATGTTTTGAGATTCACTGAGGGAATGCTGTTTTTGCTTTTATTTATTTTTTTTTTATGCATTAAAGTGATTTTGCATTCATTTTTTTATGTGCACTGCATGTGTGTATTACCTGAGCAAACCAGAAGAAGGCATTGAATCTACTGGAACTGGGGTTACAGACAATTTTAAGCTACAGTGGGGTACCAGGAATCAAATTTGGGTTGTTTAAGGGAGAAACTAAAGCTCTTAATATCATTCATCCTAGGAATAACTTCCTTTCCTATAAGCATTATTTAAGTGTTAAATATCAGTGAGATATTTAGGGGTAATGGACTGCAGACTGAAGGGACAGGATTTTGTTTTAATGAGATCTTCAAAGTTTGGATGTTTGAATAGACTGAGGTACTCTAGTAATTATGTGTCATATATTTTTTAAACCAGGGTTTTCTATTTTGACACCCTCCACTTTGAATTATGTCTTTCATTGAGTATATATCCTATCATTACAAGTAAGTTTTTGGTCAGTAATTTTTTTCCAGACAGGGTTTCTCTGTGTAGCCCTAGCTGTCCTAGAACTCACTCTGCAGACCAGGCTGGCCTTAAACTCAGAAATCCACCTGCCTCTTCAAGTAAGTTTTTGTCTTAGAGTAAGCCTGTTGAAATGTTTCTGCTTTTGCTTGTTGGCACCTGCAATGTCTGTGAACATCTGACATTCAGTCTTATCACCCTTAAGCTTACAATAATGTCACTCAATTTAGAAAGATGCCCCAAGCCTTTCATTATACAATTAGATACCAGTGTTTGAATCTTATCATTTGTCTTTCTAGTTATATACTTTGAATTCATTCAGCCTTCTTTCATTCCTGAGGCATCCCTCTTTTCTTTCAAGTTTTATAAACTTTTTATGTTTTTTTCCCTTTAGTGTACTTATTTTCTTTCCTACCATATAAGATATTACTAATGTTTTTGTTTATATAAACTAATATATATTTACTATTTTGCCTCCTCTGGTCATAATAATTTTCTTTCTTTTACAGTAGTGTGTGTGTGTGTGTGTGTTTGTGTGTGTGTATGTGTGTTTAGGGAGGTGATTGTGCATATGTTTCTTGGTACACATGCATATATGTATATGGGTATGTGAATAGTAGAATTCAATGTCAAGTGAGCCTCAGAGATTCACCTACTTGGACTCTCTTGGGGTATGATAATAGATGTATATCACTACAAAATGCATTTTGCAATCATGTTGCAAATCAAAAATCATGTTCTAATGCTTGTGTCATAGACATTATAGTGACTGAGTTTTCTCCCCCGCCCAGAGTGCTTTTAATATACCACAAATGTTTGTGATTAGTGTATAGAGTTCATGTCTTGCCATTGTCTTTTGTATACTGTCATATTTTAACATATATTATTCTACTATTTTTTGGTGATCTTCTTAACAAGTTCAGAGCTGTGCACACTACTTAACATCAACAAACAGAGAAGTGGAGATTACAAACACATAAAGTAAGCTGTGATATTCTCTGAAATTGGATAACAAGCTCAGACAAGAAATAATGTTATCATGCTATGAAACACCTCATTTTCTAGGTTGCAAATTATATCACGAAATGTTGATGCTTATAACCATGGAGGATTATGTATTTTATGCTCTGGAGGCAGATTCTCAAAGATATTTAGGAAAAGAAATACTTTCTAGATTGAAGACGAATCAACAAGTCAAAACCATCTGTAGATAAAATTGAAAAGAAGGCATATCGGTGTAGGCATACATGGATATCTCCAATCTGAGAACTCTAGGCACCCCTGTAGACGTCCTGTCCAATGACTCCAACTATGCAATATAGATTCTCCTCTGCATGAGGAGTTGATTTTAGATAATCTTCACAAATGTGGTTTTACATGTGTTTTTTTCCCTTAATAATAGATTGGAAATCTGCAACCAGTATCTAGGATCACCCTTTTTCTTCTTTATTCCTCTTTAGAGGTAGGGTGTGTGTACTGTAGAGAATATGTAATATAGAAAGGGTGGAAAGAGGACTATAAATATAGAAAAAATTATCATAACTGATAAATCATATAAAATGTTTCCTTGGGGACTGACATAGCTCTGTATAAGCTTTAAATTCCCAAGGCCCAAAAAGAAATCCCCCAAACCATGTAAAAAATGGACATAATGGTACACATTTGTAATCCCAGTGTTAAAGAGATGAAGATAGATAAATCCCAAGGGCTTTCTGGCCATACATCCTAGTATACTTGACAAATTCTAAGACAGTGACAGACATTAAATCTATGAGAAAAAACAAAGATGTACTGTGCCTAAGCAATGACATGGAAGTTTATCTTCACACACACACACACACACACACACACACACACACATTCGTACACACACAAAAACTCTCTCTCTCACACACACTCTTATATATATTTTATCCTTTATAAAAGGATATCTTCACTGGAAAATATATGAACTATTAATCAAAATTAACTATGTAAAATCCAGTAGGATATGGCATATTCCATAAATAGGCTAAAAGATGATGACCAACGATTGATTCCTCAAGGATATTATAACCTACAGGGTTTAATGTCTTGGAAAATAGCAAGATGAACTACAGTGCTTAATGCCTCAAGATCTCAGCACTTTATTTTTTATTTTTAAAGAACAGTGATAAAGGATGGAACTTTAAAATATAAGTTCCCTTTTCACAAGATTTGTGTTCAATAGTTTTCATTGCCTCTAAGAATAAAACAAGTCTCGATACAAGCAATGCTAGATAGTGTGTTCTTGGCTCTGGAAATGAAATTTAATGAAAGGACCAAACAGCATGGCTTTTAGCTTAAAAGTAACTTCTCCCTTGCTGTCACTCCTTGTCTTTGTGTCAGTTGATTAAGAAAGAACCTTGTACACACTTTTACATATGTCTGTTGAAACATATAAGGATGACCATAGAAAAATTCATTTTGAATTAAGCTAGACCTCTGTCTTGTGGGAGCCAGATCAAACTTCAGATAAACCCTAGGCCCTTGCAGGAAAGAGCGAACTTACAGAGTGGATAATCTACTTATCCCCTCTTAGTATAGATCATTACCCTTGAAAATCCCTAGCTTCAGTCTCCAACTAGCTGCAACTACTAGGAAAACTGTAGAACCTAGCCAGCATGCACCAATATGACCTAGACCACGGAGTCCAGAGTACTACCTCGGTGGTGTTCAAGCATGAACTATGGAATGTGTGTGGAAATGGAGACAGCCAATTACAATATACAATTCAGTGTTGTAACAACATAAATGTTGGACATATGTCTAATATTTATCAAGGGGGTTCTTTATTATCTGACAATCTCTATAGACTTTAAAGAAGAGGTCAACGTTTTTTACTAGAGTAGGAAAGTAGAGTATAAAACATAGAGATGTTGGAAGTGATAAAATTACTCAAAAGTCTAAAATTTGTTATTCTATAGATTTGCTTCTTGAACATGTCCCATAAGGAATGCCTTCAGTAGAGATTCTCATCAAACTTTAATGTATATCCAAAGCATCTAGGGATACTTTTTAAATATACAATCTGCTTAGCATAGTTAGTAATATGCTTAGGATTATATTATTGGTGAGAAACCACTCAGCAAAATGAAGAATCAAAGATATTTCACTTATTAATATTTAATAATTATAATTGTTCATAAGGTATTATCGTGCTGGGGATATTGCTCTTAGCTATGCTATGAAGGCTGGGCCTGAAAGGGAAACATGATGCTTTGTTACTGATCCCTATGCCATTATTGGGGAAAAGATTATTCCAGAACAATCTAGAAGTGATGATACTGAACCAGCAATGATGTAGGGTGAAAACAGGAATGTTTATACTTTAGATAATGATAATAGCTCATCATGTTTTTAAGAACAAGACATATCAATAATATTGTTTTATTTAAATAAGAGTTGGGAATAAAAAAAGGAGAAGAAAGAGAGGAGAGAAGAAAAACAAGAATAAAGAATGAAGGAGAGCTGGGCAGTTGCGGCACTCGCCTTTAATCCCAGCACTCAGGAGGCAGAGGCAAGCGGATTTCTGAGTTCGAGGCCAGCCTGGTCTACAGAATGAGTTCCAGGACAGTCAGGGCTACACAGAGAAACCCTGTCTCGAAAAAGAAAGACAAAAAAACAAAAAACAAACAAACAAACAAAAAGACAAAAAAATGGGGAAAGGGCAGAAAAGAGACAATGAACTTTATATTGCTACCCATGACATAGAAAAAATAACTAGACCTATGCCAGTTTTTAGACCACAAGCAGTTGGATTCTAGAGTCCTTTGATTTGAATGAAGCAGTATTTAATTTAAGAATTCCAAAATATAAGTAGAAAAGTGTTTTCTCAGCCTTTGCAAATATGAAAGACTACCTACCTACAATAGAACATAAACTAGAGAGAGTGAGTACACTCGAAATTACTTGTTTAATGTGGCACATAAAGTAAGATTTTATTTTCTTTGGTGGCGGTGTTTTGATTTGTTTTTTAATATTTAATCTTTTTATTTTCAATTCCAGATTTTATTACCCTCCTGCTTCACACTCTGACTGTTCCACATCCTATACTTCCTTCCTACTCCCATGATTCCACAAAGATGTCACCACCTCCATCCACCTACCGTCCCACCAGACCTGTAAACTCACTGAGGCCTCCAGTTTCTTGATGTTTAGGTGCACCTTCTCTGACTGAAAATAGACCCAGCAGTTCTCTGCTGTATATGTGTTGGGGGACTATATCAGCTGGTGTATGCTGCCTAGATTGTGGTCCAATGTCTGCGATATCTCAGGTGTCCAGGTTAATTGAGACTGCTGGTCCTCCTACAGTTTTGCCTTCCTCCTCAGCTTCTTCCAGCTTTTCTGTAATTCAAACACAGGGGGCAGCAATTTTTATCCTTTGATTGGGTGCAAATATCGGCATCTGATTCTTTCAGCTGCTTGTTGGGTCTTTCAGAGTGCAGTCATGATAGGTCCTTTTTTGTGAGTACTCCATAAGTTCAGTAATAGTGTCAGGCTTGGTGTCTACCCTTGAGCTGGATCCCAGTTTGGGCCTGTCATTTGGCTCCTCTCCATTTCCATCCCTGAAGTTCTTTCAGACAGGAATAATTATAAGTCAGAGTTTTGACTGTGGGATGACAACCCCATGCCTCACTTAATACCCTGTCTCTGCTGTACATGGGCTCTACAAGTTCCCTTTCCCCACTGTCAGACATTTCACCTAAGGTCCCTCCCTTTGAATCCTGAGAGTCTCTCACCTCCCTCTCCTCTGGTATACTCTGGAGGGTTTCCCCAACGTTCTAAGTCCTGAGGTTGCCTGTTTCCATTCTTTCTGCTGGCCCTCAGGGTTTCAGTCCTTTCCTCTCACCCAATACCAGATCATGTTCTCCTTTTCCCATCCCCCCTCATTCCCTTTCCTTCCCAGTTCCCTCCCTCCTTCTCATCTTGTGATTGCTTTCTTCTCTCTTTGCAATTGGGATTGAGGTGTCTTCACTTTGGCCATTCAGCTTGTTGAAATTTTTGAGTAATGTGGATTGTATTTTGGGTATTTTGTAATTTTTTGGCTAATCCACTTATTAGTGAATACATACCATGCATGTCCTTTTGGGTCAGAGTTGCCTCACTCAGAATGATATTTTCTACTTCCATCCATTTGCCTGAAAAACTCAGGATGTCCTCGTTCTTAATAGCAGAGTAGTATTCCATTGTGTAAATGAACCACATTTTCTATATCCATTCTTCTGTAGTAGGACATCTGGTTGTTTCCAGCTTCTGGCTATCTCAAACCAGGCTGTTATGAACACAGTGGAACACGTGCCCCTGTGGCATAGTGGTGCATCTTTTGGGTATATTACCAAGAGTGGTATTGCTGGATCATCAGGTAGATTTATTCCAATTTTTTGAATTACCTCCAGATTGATTTCCAAAGTGGTTGCATCAGTTTGTAATCCCACCATCAGTGGAGGAATGTTTGTTTTTCTCTATATCCTTGCTAACATGTACTGTCAATTGAGGTTTTGATCTTAGCCATTTTGATTTGTGTGAGGTGGAATCATTGGGTCATCTTGATTTACATTTCTCTGATCACTAAGAACTTTGAACATTTCTTTAGGAGCTACCCAGCCATGGGAGATTCCTTTGTTGTGAATTCTCAGTTTAGTTCTATACCTCATTTTTTTTTTTGATTGGGTTGTTTGGTTTTTTCTTGTTTAGCTTCTTGAGTTCTTTATATATTTTGCTTATTAGCCCTTTACCAGATGTGAGATTAGTGAAGGTTTTTCCCTATCTGTAAGTTGCCGATTTGTCTTTTTGACTATGTCCTTTTCCCTTCAGAAGCTTTCCAGTTTCATGAGGTCCCATTTATCAATTCTTGATCTTAGGGTGTGAGCCATTGGAGTTCTGTTTAGGAAATTTCCTCCTGTGCCAATGAGTTCAAGGCTTTTTCCCACTATCGTTTCTATTATATTCAGTGTATCTGGCTTTATGTTGAGGTCCTTGATTCACTTGGACTTGAGCTTTGTGCAAGCTGACAAATATGGTTCTATTTTCATTTTTCTACCTAGAGAAAACCGGTTAGACCAACACCATGTATTGAATATTTTTTTCCCATTGTATATTTTTGGCTTTTTTGTCAAAGATCAAGTGTGTGTAAACGTGTGGTTTGATTTCTGGATCTCAATTTATATTACATTGATCAACCTGTCTGTCTCTGTATCAATACCATGCAGTTTTTAATCACTATTTCTTTGTAGTAGAGCTTGAGGTCATGGATAGTAAATCCCCAAGCTGTTCTTTTATTGTTAAGAATTGTTTTTGCTATTCTGGGTGTTTTGTTTTTCCAGATGAATTGGAGAATTGCTCTTTCCAAGCATTTGAAGAATTGTGTTGGGATTTTGCTGGGGATTGCATTACATCTGTCGATTGCCTTTGGTAATGTCGATGGCCATTTTTACTGTGTTAATTCTTCCAGTCCATGAGCATGGGAGATCTCTCCATTTTCTAGGATCTTCTTCAATTTTTTTTCTTCAGAGACTTAAAGTTATTGTCATATTGGTCTTTCATTTGTTTGGTTACAGTTACCCTAAGATATTTTATATTATTTGTGACTATTGTGAAGGGAGTTCTTAACTTTACTAGCAGCAAGTCCCTTTCCTCTGTAGTGATGCAGTTCATCTATCAGTTAAATTAATTTTTAAATAGAAAATATAGCTCATAGTTTCTTATAAAATTTTCTGCTTTGTACAATGAACATTGGTAGGTCAAATGATGTCATTATGCTGGCCTTGTTCAAACAGCCATATTGTTTATATTTTGGGGGTACAGCATCCTTATTTTGTCTTATATACACTGTCTCTATTGAACTCTCTTGGGCTTCTGACTCCTACAGTCTTTTCATGCTGCTTCTGTGGGGTTCCCTAAGACTCAGAGCTATGTGTTGTTTTGTAGATGTATTAGTTGGGGCTGTGCTCATCATGGTGAATTATTCTTTATAATTTGAAATGTTGTAGTTTTTCCATAGTGATCTCTCTCTGTTGCAAAAAAAAAGGATTTTGGGGGGATTTGGGGGTCTTTTCTTTTTTTCTTTTGAGCTGAGAATTACAGCTTATACACTGAATATAAAGATACATATTAGAATCTAGTTAGAAATTATGCTGGTTTAGAAAAGTATCTATAGTAGGTTCTTCTGTATGTCCTATGGTCTGGTGGGTAAAAGGTAGTTGGCTTTATTGTACTAAGTATGAGTTTTCTCCTATTGAGATGAGTCTAAGCCCAATTAAAGAGTTCATTATGGACAAGATTGTACAGAGTATCTCATTTAAGCATCTCCTGTCAAAAAAAGCTTATGGCCAATGAGCTGAGCCAGGAAATAGGCAATAGGCAGGGATAGATAGAATG
Source organism: Mastomys coucha (assembly GCF_008632895.1). Lineage (NCBI taxonomy): Eukaryota > Metazoa > Chordata > Mammalia > Rodentia > Muridae > Mastomys > Mastomys coucha. Next base: position 81,948,516 of record NW_022196897.1, read on the forward strand.
CTGAAAAATAGTCAAGGCACAGGAAAGTCACCACAGAATGTAGAGGGAATGGATATAAGAATACAAGGAAAGGAAACCAGCCACATAGTTGAACTCAGGTTAGAATAATGGGAGAAATATGTTAGAGCTAGCGTTATTTGGAGAACAAACCAAAGCTTATGACCTAGGCCTTTACTAATGAATAAGAAGTCTTAGAGTTCTTATTATGAGGAATGAAGAAGCCCAAGTGTAAAATCCCAGAAGTAACACAAGATGAAATATCCAAAAGAGTTTCATTCTTACATCACTGGGTATATACTGAAGGGCTGATCAGCATTGTGGGTCATAGGCTTGGCAGGTAATTTAGATAGCAGCACCTTCTAATTTACGAGAGCTTAACATCAGGGAAGAGATTTCCAGGTCAGTTCTAGTTGGTTTCTTTCAAATCCTTTGCACACTGTATGTCATGTCTTCAGCAATAGGGTTTTACCTTCTAGTTCATGAAGATAACCAATAGTCCAATAACAATACCTTATATTGTTTCACAGTTCTCTTGGATCTCATATCCTGAGGAATAGCTTGAAGGATAGTTTCTATGCTTGCCCTGGTGAGAACATTTTTTCCCTTCATGTAGTATAATTTCTAGTAAATCACATACACTCACACATGTAAATACAGGCACACTAACATGCACGGTCATGTACACATAGTGATTTTAGAAAATTCCTTAGTGTTATCTCTTCTTCCTCCTTCTCCTTCTCTATCACCATTCTTTTCTCTTTCCATGTATATCCTTTCCCATTTTTCCATTTATAATACTTATGCACTATCCCTATGTCCTGTGCCCCTCTCTAGAGCTCTATTCTTTCTCCCCCACCCCACCTCCATGGGCTTCTTACTTTTCTAAATTCTGCACTTACTCCAAGTGTATACTCACATCTAATGTTTCAGAACTAGTGTCTACAAATAAAAAGAAAGATGCAGGTCCCCACCCTCCCAATCCCATATCCTGGTTACCTTATTCAGTATGTTATTTTCCAATTCTTTCCATTTACCTGCAAATTTTATGATTTTGTTATTCTTTACAGTTGAAAAAATATGTATATTTTCTTAATTCATTACTTGATTGATATCCAGTCTTCTCCATGGAATACACCTAAAACATTAAATATCCAACTACAAAGATGTCACTTAATTTTTGCCTAGTATGCTGCCAGAAGGATAAGGTAGTCTGTTGCATGAAATTCACACAATTTCATTGCTTACAAATAGGCTTTAATTATGACTAGTTACCTACACTTGTATTATCTATTAAGTTTCAAATAATCCCTTGTTAAAATGGTTGTGACAAAAAGTATTTTCTTGTTGAGCAACTGTGACAAAAGTGCATTTAAATACTTATAATTATTAAATATAGGAAAAATCAGATACAGTGCCTCTAGAGCCTAATTATAAACAAATCAACAAACAAGGATAGTAGAAACAAGTAATAGTAGACACAGGAGAAGAATCTTTATCTAACTGAAGTTTTATTATAATAAATCTCCAGTCTTGAGAACTTCATACATATACACAATGATGTGTAATCATGTACAAACAATACCCCCTCTGAATCTCATATGTTCCTCAGAAAATCCCCCTCTTCCAAATTTATGTCATCGTTTTTGTTATTCTTATTTTATATTTTTGATCATCCACTAAGTCTAATTATATAGGTTAACACATATCTTGGTGTGTATTTGCATATTTAAACATGGGCTGTCTACTCATTGGGAATTATCTGCCCCGGTAACTTGGGTTTTAGTTTCTACCTATGATCTAACACATAGTAGTCTCTTACAAAGCAGTTCTAAAAGAAGAGGTAAAGAAAAGGAGAGGTAGGTAAGACAGATGACTTTACAATCTTAAATTTTGTAAACACAGTCTTTATCCTTGCAGTGTCCATTTATACAATACTTAATTATTTGTGAGGATTCAGTCTTGTGAAGTCTCTGTAGGAAGGTTTGTCATTAGCTTCAGATTGGCTAAAATTCTATGTTCCTGCAAGTTCCTATTAGAATATAAATTATAATGGGTCTGAACTTTTTCCATAGTTTAGTCTCTAGAATTTATAGGTGTTAGACTATTTGAAAATGAAAATCAAAGTTGCATATAAAATAATGATTATTGAAGAGCTCATTCATAACAACCGGATTGTCTTGGACTATCTGGATTTGTCTCTTAAAATCAAAATAGCCCTTAAAAGACAGGAGGAAGTTGAGGACAAAGCCAGAACAATGAACTATTAGTAGTAGTTAACCAGACTTGGGTTGATATCAGTGAGGGGATGTCAGAGAGTAAACCAAAAGAAGATAAGTGACTTCTAAAACTGGACAAAGTGGAAAAACGAGTTGTATAGCAGAGTCCAAAGGAGGAATTCTTCTTTACTGATGCCTTGCTGAAAGCACATGGAAATCCATTTAAAGATCATGGCCTCCAGACTGTAAGATTATAAAGTTCATGTTGCTTTGAACAAGTATGTCTGTGATAATTAGTTACAGCAGCCATAAAAATTGAATGTACCCATGGATGATTGTCATATTTTCCTAGTAAATGAAAGGAAATAATATAAAAGCAAGAATGTTGCAGTCATCACTATAATTAATTGATTTTAATATATTAAGTTTTAATTACCATGAATACTACCATTTAGTATGTTAGTAAATATACTCTTAGTAAATATACCATGGCCAATTTGTGAAATATATTAATCTATGTTAATAAACACTATTAATAGGATTTTCTCATTGTATTCATTCATAAAGATATACTACTTGAAAGCATGAATGAATATACTTAAAAACTAGAGCTCCTTTAGGCTTCAAAATCAGAAGATACCCTATAGTTAGAGGTTACATGGGCTGTAGAATTTTTCTTTTATGACAAATATTGTATTTTATTAGGAAAAGATTATTTGGCACTAGAGAGATGGCTCAGAATTTAGAGAGCATTTGCTACCCTTGTAATGAAGCCAGAATTCATTTCCAGCACAGACACTGGGTAGCTCATAACCACCAATCACAACAGACACAGCGAAGCCAATGCTCTCTTTTAACTTCTGTAGGAGGGTATAGAGGGAAGAAAGGAAAGCGAGAAATTGTACAATTACAGTACTTTCAATTCTTTAAAAAATATATAAAAATGAATTACATAGGCAGACCAAGAGGAATCCAATGGGCAGTATTATATTGTATTGTGGTCATTCTATAATGAGTATTGAACTCATTTCTTTCAGTATACAAATCTTTCCTCTCCACTCTTTTTATTAATTCATGTGTATATATGAATTTTATATATATATATATATATATATATATATATATATGTGAAGAGAGAGAGAAAGTTTTTAATTATAGTTACCTTTTTATTTATCCTATAACTCCTTCCAGATCTATTTGCAACCCCCTACAACTTACAACTTACACATACAGCTTAGTGTGCATGTTTGTGTGCACATGTGTGTGTTTGTGTGCACACACATAGGTGCATGTGCATGTGTGTGTGTTTGTGTGTGTGTGTGTCTGTGTGTGTCTGTGTGTGTGTGTGTTTTTCTCACCTAGTCAAATTTTGGTGTCCATATTCTTATGGGTATGGGAGGATGGTCAACATTTGACCAGACTCTTAAAGAAAACTGATTCTTCCTCCCTGAGAAATAATCAGTTATCAATAGCTTATCAGTTAGGGGTAGAGCCCATGAGCTCAAGCACTTTTCCTTGCTGTAATGTTGACCGGTTTGATCTTGTGAAGGTCTTGTCTAGACAGCCACAGCCATTTAGAGTTTATGAGTATAGAAATCTTGTCATGTCCAGATGACACCATTTCACTATGATGCATCTTGACTCTGACTCCTGTAATCCTCCCAGCCCCTCTTCTACTGCAAAGGGTTGCAATAGATCCTGAGCCTTGGAGACAGGAAGTATGACAAATGCTTTGTGGATGAACACTTCATAGATACTTAGTTTCTGAGCTTTGATGTGTTGTAAGTTTCTGTGTTATCAGTTGTTCACTCTTTTGTGATAAGATTACATTTTCAATCTTCACACACTTTCTAGTTTCTGTAGTCTCTAGATTCTGTACTCACAAATGGCTATCTACCAATACACCTTCTGTAGCATTTGTCTGTCTGAAGTCCATATTGTGGACCTTAAATCACATAATCATGACTTTAAGACATAGAACCCACTGGGAAATGACTGTCTTGAGTCTCTAACACAATTCATTTCTTCCATGTCAATGTAATTAGCACCATGATTAGAGTGGCTATAGATATTATCTACACCTTTTTATCTTTCACCTTATAGGGACATCTGTTCATATGATGTCCAGAAGCCTTCCAAACTGAAAACTGAAGAAAGGCATTTTTTTTCACATTCAATGTCAAATTTTATTTTTCTTTTTTAAATGTTATTTTGTTAAAACAAGAAAGACTATACCTTGTGATATCTAATCCAACATTTTGAGTTTTCATATTTCTGATTGAGTCACAGCCATATTAGAAACTTCTATCTTTTTCTAATTTTTGGCATGAAGACCTAGGAAATTAATTTATTGAAAGTAAAAAGAATGTGTGCTGAATATGGTCTTTGAAAATAGAAACAATCAAGAAATAACAAAGTATCAACTCTTTAATTCAACAAGGATCCACTCAGTTGGATTTAATGACCTTGTCATATATTTTTAAAATGAAAATACATATAGAGGTAACAGATATTAATAGATACAATGAAATACTTCAATGAAAATATAAGAATTGTAAATAAGTCATTCTTAGTAAGGCCATGATTATGATGGCTGCAGAAGCAGTGTCTTGTTAATAGCAACTTTCTTTGTATGCCCAGTTAGCAGAAAAGATGAATGTCAAGGGTACCCATGGGGACATGGATGAAAAGACAAAGAAGAGCTAGCTGCTTCTCTTCTGTCCTTGGATTAGAGTAGTAATTCATAATCTGTGCCCGGAGGCCTAGCTTTTTAACGGTAATTATGCTGAAAGTTAAGTTTATACTTATGTCTTCTAGGGACATAAGGTTTTAAATTAGAGCACTTATTAAACATTTGAAAAATTGTACAACTTTGTGGAGGATCTGAGAAAAAGGGACAAAAATAATTGGAAAACATGCAAATAACACTATTTTGCATCCACCAGTTAAGTGTAAGTCATATGATAATAGTAAGTGATGGTAAATGGGACAGAAAGTAGAATCAAAGCCAACGTTAACATTTTAGAGAACAATTTGAAATGTTTAATAAAATTTCCAGGTACATACAGTATAAATCATGTTTGCTCATCTGTCTGTATATCCCATAGCAATCCCATTACATGTTTACATTTTTGGACAACTTTGCTAATAGTGACAGAACTCAAACTGAATGTAATGCTTTCTAGTTGGAGGGTGAAAAAATGAAATGTGTTCCTTTTATATAGTTCACTATTAGCATAAATTAAAAAAATCTAGACTCTTTACACTATAGTCAGTCTCAGAAAATGTACTCAGGGAAGGAAATAGTTTATCAATGACATACTGTAAGTGCACATGCAATATAAATATATACATACCATAAATATATAGGCATAAATATATTAGTCCTCATGTTTATATCACTTGGGAGCTATCAATAATAATTATCTCTCTAGTCATGATCTCAATCATCCTATAGGTACATCTTCTAAAAGGAATGGTTTTGAATGAATTAGAACAATAAATATTGAGTTTAAAAATATAAAAAAATTTTAATTTTATTTTCTCTCTCCCATGTACACCAATCTACTCTCTTTGCTCTCATACAAAAATGTTTAAAAGTGCTTGAGTGATGGCTTAGTCTTTAAAGAGTCTGGCTCACAATAGAAATGGGACCATGCTTTAAATACAAGAATGACCATATGTAATGATGAACTTTTAGTCTTTAAAATCTGAATGTATTCTGTTCACTGCAGTAGGTAGATATGATCATTTGAGTACAATTCGTAAGAGAACACAGTAGGTATTCCCCAGAGGCCTCCTGTACAAAACTCACCCTATTAATTACATCCTCAGTGAGAGAAGTGCCTCCTAGAGTGAAGTAATTATGAAAATGCAAAAGTAGAGGAGAGCCCAAGAGACAATCCACATGGATTCTGTCATGGGTAATGCAGTAAGTGAGTAATGAAGAGGCTGATGTCCATGCAGAGGAAGCCATTTGGCAAACATTTTCTTTATTGGCAGTTGCTTCCCTGGATGCCTAGTTGTATAGACCACATAGAATTGCAGGTGCCCCTTCTGGGAACCCAAATTACCTTTTCTTGTTCCAATAACTTTTGCTTCTGGGTAAAAGCAATGAAGTCAGAAGCAATACAAGTTAGCTGTATTCTTCTCTAAGCCAAGTAGCATGAGGCCAAGCACTTTGAGCAGAGAGTTTTACTCAGATCTGTATTTCCATCCATCATCTGTCAGATAAATTCATGGCAACCCCCTCAATCCTGTATCTCCATTCCAGCTGTGCTTTCCACGGCTTTGGACTCATTTTGATTGATTTAAAAAAATTCGAAGAGCAAAGTTCTTTCTCCAGAGATGCAATTTTTCAGTGTTGGAGGCTTGTAAGGCACTTATTAATAAAGGTTTGAATGAATTAAAAGGGTAGGTCAAGAGGGCTTACCACCTATCACTGTAAAAGGACAACATACTCGTAATGAGTGACTGTTATCGATTAAGTGCTTCAGTTGCCCACATCAATAGTCAATCATTGCTAAAGAGTCAGATTTCAAAATATTAAACAGAATGAAGATAAAGATTTTTGCCTGAGGACTGAATTTTGAAAGTTTTCGTGAGCATTTGAAAGACATTTCTCTACACCCAGGTGAACTGCAAGCAATAAATAAAAGTGGGGTGATTGATTAGCAAACTGCTTAAAAAGCAATAGTTGCTGCCTGCAGCACTTGTAATTCACTCTGAAAACATATGTCTTACGGCTTGAGGTAAGAGTAGATCTGATGCAATGGGCATTTTCAGCACTGTATCTCTAAAGGGATGTTTTCTTCTGAATTAAGAACAGAAAGGCAACTATTTATTGTCAATTTGTTTCAGATGTTAAAGAAGACAATAGTCATTTCTCCTTCTAGTTTTTAGTTACTTGTCTCTGTGCTGTGACAAAATGCCAGACAAAAATAAGTTAAAAAGAAGAATGTTTATTTCAGCTCATGGTTTAAGAAGGTATGCAGCCTATCATTGAAGGATCCCATGAAAAGATGACTGTAAAATCCAGGGCTGTCATGTTGCTTTCACGTGCTTTCACAGTTAATAAGCAGCAAGAGCAATGCTGCTGGTGTCCAGCTTTCCTTCTGTTTATTCAGAACACCAGCCCAAGGGATGGTATTGTACACAACCAGATACAGAGTGAGGTTTTCTTCTATAGTTATATTTTTCTACCTCATAGGCAAACCTAAAGGTGTGTTTCTATGATGATTCTTAATACCATCATTTTGACAATTGACATTAAGCATTACACAGTCTTAATAGTAGTAATTGGAGAATCTTTAAAAAATGATATAGCAGAGTTGAGTATCAGACTAAGAGGAAAGAAGGGGGTAGATATATATATATATATATATATATATATATACATACATATATGTATGTATGTATATGTATATATGTATGTATGTATATGTATGTATATATGTGTGTGCATATATGTATGTGTATATATATATATGTGTGTGTATATATATGTATGTATATATATGGTACATAGTGGGACCAAAAGATGACCATAGTAACTCATTTAAAACTCAGAATAAGCATTTATGTTAAATATTAATGATATCCTTACTTTATTAAAAATGATGAGATCAGACTATTGTATCTACTATCTTTCAGTTATTAATAACATTACTAGTATTTTAATTGAGAATGTCTGTCTTTTCAGCTATTAAATAGAGTTTATTTTGTTTATTGATTTGTTTGATTGTGGTTTTGTTTGTTTTTATAAGCAAACACCCACATTACCCAGACAATTTACTACAATAATCTCCTAAATTCTACCTGAGAGTTGCTAATCTAGGATAGGCCCTAAGAATTCACAAGCTGCCAATATTCAAATCACTGCAGATACTGCTGGCCACAGATCCCACTGCATTTGGCTACAGCGTTCTATGTGTCTTCCCTTCCTGACTTAAGATTCTGTAACATTTTCATTGCAAACAATCTAACAAAAGGATAATTCCTAGATATCCATTCTGCAAACTTTCAGTTAAAAGTTCATTTCTAGCAGTCCTGCATAATTTTATGAATGCATATAACTTTTTGATCAGTAAACTTGGTGGAAAATTAACCAGTTAATAGTTAACTGTACATGACATATCTGTGACTAAGTAAAGATGATAGACTACACTGTATTTATGTTTTCATATCCCTAAGAAGTTTCTAGTGATTGAAAGGAGCTGACATTTTTTAATAACAAATAGGCATAGTATTTAATGTTCAAGATCCTTTTCAACCTTTATGGGAAGTTTCCTGCATGAGAATACATGCAATACTAAGATAACTGGATCATAACAAAGACAGGTTGAACTCAGTAGCTTCTCGTCCTTACAGTGTGAGCTTCATTCATTTCTCTCCTGCCATATCAAGATGCTGTCATATCTATCATAGCCATTTCCTACATACTGCACATCTTTTTGACATTATACATAAGCATTGCCTCAAGTCCAGGCTCCAGAAACAAAATGAATGAATGATTGAGACGACGTTGACTTTTAAAATCTTGTGCAATGTGGCAGCATCAGAAAGAATGAATTGAACTCACAAAAGAACTGAAACTCCCATGAAGCTCTACAAAAATCTCAATCAATTCCACGAAGGAAGTCTCTACTTCTCCACTGCTGTTGATGTTCACAGTCCTCTAAGTGATATTCCATAGAGCAAAACCAAAGCCACTGAAATGCCTAAAAAGGTACCTCTTTATTGGATCCTCCATTGTGAGAGCTTCACAGAAGCTTGAATTCCAAGTAAATTTGTGTCACATACAGATGAAGACAACCTCTACCTGAATATGGAAATCCCAAAAAAAATTTTTGGTAATAAATTTTCTGAATGAATAACAACTAAAAATTAGTTTCAAAATGAATGTATCATGAAGCAGATGTCTCTGTATCCTACATGCTGTATGTTATGAATCTATGGCAGGTTTGATTCTGAATACCTAGCATTTGCACTTTGCACTGTGCCTGAATGCAGTCATACCATATAATGTCAACCAGCACTACCCAAAACAAGTCACTTCAAGTATAGTAGCTAAAAAGATAGGAGGAGTTTTCATCCCTTTAATGAGATAATGAAGAAGTCATGAGGTTCTGTTGAGTTTCTCTAGTACTCTCTCTCTGTCTCTGTCTCTGTCTCTGTCTCTGTCTCTGTCTCTGTCTCTCTCTCTCTCTCTCTTTCTCTCCCTCTTTCTCTGTTTCCCCTTCATCCTTCTCCCTCCCTCATGTTGGCTAGAATCTAACATTTTTTCACCTAATACTTGAGGTTTCTTTACTCTCTCTCTAAAGTTCCCCTCCTCAAGTGTCTGGCTTCCATGTCAGCATTACTCAAAAAGCATGACTTTGTAAACCTTTTTTTTATTATTATTATTCTCTGGAAAGCTACCAACATTTTACATTTTATCTGCCTTGTGTTTTTTCTTTAAATTTTCTTAAAAAAAAAAAACCAACTTTGCTCTATAAACACCTTTTTTTTCTCTTTTAGGGGCTGTAGTGATTTGGATATACTCAACCCATGGAAGGATCCTATTAGAAGGTATAGCCTTGTGGAGGTAGGTGTGTCCTCACTGAAGAAAGTGTATCACTGTGGGTCGTGGCTTTGAGATCCCCCTCCTAGCTGCCTAGAAGGCAGTCTTCTCCTGATTGCCTTCAGAATAAGATGAAGAACTCTTAGCTCCTCCAGTGCCATGCCTGCCTGGATGCTGCCATGCTTCCTGCCTTGATGATAATGGACTAAACCTTTGAACATGTAAGCCATATTGTACTTTTATAGGAATTTCCTTCTTTAGGTTAAGAAATTTTCCTTTTGTGATTTTGCTGAAAATGTTTTCAGAATCTTTGAGTTTGCAATATTTCACTTCTTCTATTCCTATTATTTATAAGTTGGGTCTTTCACTAGTGTCCAAGATTTCCTGAAGGTTTTGTTTTAGGAATATTTTAGATTTAACAGTTTGTTTGACTGATGCATTTATTTTCCCCTATCTTCAATGTCTGAGATTCTCTCTTTCATCCCTTGAATTCTGCTGGTGTTGCTTACATCTGTGGTGGTTTCTATTTGTGTACCTAAATTTTTCTTTTCCAGAAACCTCTTGGTTCTGTTTTCTTTATTGTTTCTATTTCTATCTTCATGTGCTGAATAGTTTTGGTTCCTACTTTTGTTTTTTCTTGGCTTTCTTTAAGGGATTTATATATATTTTTTTTTTACAATTTGTATGTTTTTGTTTTCCTGAAATTTTTTTAAGAACCCCAATCATTTCATAAAATGTTTTTAAGGTCCTTTACTAATGCTTCTGTTGTGTTGGGATATTTAGGGCTGAATGTAGTAGGATATGTATGTTCTGATAGTAACATTTTAAGTTGGCTCTTATTGCCTGTGTTCTTAAGATGGCCTTTAGACATCTGCATTTTGAGTAATTAAAGGGCTAAATACTGATGTTTGAGTATGTCTTTGTAGGATGGGTTTTCTGTTCCTGGTTTCTGTTTCCTCTCTGGTCGTCTGGTCAGTGTAGCCTGGGATTCAGACAGATTTTGGGTCTCTGATAGAGCAAAGAGTTTGCATCCTGGAGATTGGGGAAAGGCAAGTAGTAGGGCAGAAGACTTGTGATATAATTGTAGGATGCTGAGACAGTGAACAAACAGGGGAGTATGGCCAGCAAGCAGCCTACCTGGTCTTTTCTTGGTCTGATAGGTCTCTAGTATAGTAGGGAATCTCTACCGCAGATTGGCCTGCATAACAAGGAATCTCTGCATGGTTAGAATATGGTAACTAGGAGGGTGGGGGACTAGGAATAGAGCAGGCAGAGTTAGAGTAGAGGAGTTTGGTGGTTGGGCAAATTACTTGGAACTCACCTAGTCTGTAAGTTCTCTAGTAGAAAAGGGAATATAAGCCCCTGTTGGATGATGGGCATAGGAAGGGGTGGGAGACTGAAATAAGGTTAAAGGATGTTGAAATAGAGAGAGTGGAGAACTTTGCAGGGAAGGGGCAGTCAACCTGAACATCTCCATTCGAAGTTTATGGTAGAGTAAAGCAATAATTAATTCTTCACATAAAGAATGCACATCATCCTGTTAGTATACAAATTTTCCTTAATTTTTGGTAAAGGATAAATTGACATGTATAATTAGTTATTACTTTAAAATAAATTTCGTGATATGTATTATCAGTAAATGTTTGATTTATTTTTCCAATCTATATGCTTATATATCTGAGGTTACATAAAACTTTCTTAGGTATTACTTACTAAACTAACTGTCATGATGTAACCAACCTCATTTGCATGAACTTCAGGCCAGCTCCATTTGGAGGGAATTTCAAGTCTGGTACAGAAACCCTTGTCAAAAGCTCACATCTGAGGATGGAACACACCCTAGGGTAGAACCTACTATTGTTTTGAGAAATGATCATGCTGCCAGATTTATATTTTAATAATGGTTTTATATCATATACCTAAGATGTTCTCAGTCTTGGTCAGAGAAGATTTTTTTCTTTAGGTTTAGTTTTGGTTTTGGAATAGTGTGTGTGTGTGTGTGTGTGTGTGTGTGTGTGTGTGTGTGTATGTGTGGTGTTGCTGTTGTGGTTGTTTTGTTTTGTTTTGTTTTGTGTTTGTTTATTTTCTGTAGATTGGACAAAATTAATGCATAGATGAAGAGGCCAAACATAACTGGCCAAAGTGGCTCAGTCTGTAAAGGAGAAGTGATCATAACCCTACCTTAGACACAGCTCAGGCAATATTGTTGGAAACAAAGCAGAAAGACTGTAGAAAAATGAAGTAAACATGTGTTTTCTAGATGTAACATATCTATTGTGCAAAAAAATCTACACAAAATCTTTTATAGAGACTAGCTGCTCCTTCCTTTTCATGCTGAATATAATAAATTGACTGACCTTCTAGATTGTTGAGTAGTTGATATCACTTCACCAAAGATAGCACAACACATGTAATCCTGGCTTGGATTTCACATGCATTTAATGAGAGAATTTTATGGCTGGCACTGAAATCCTGGAATCTTTGGTCTAATGTATAAAGAGTGGATGAAGTCCTGAGTAAATGTGTATCAGTGACAATGACCAGTGCTTCAAACCCATCCTATAGGAATTGGCAAAGCCTTCCACAGGTCAGACTAGAAGGACTGGCAAGCTTTAATTTTAGTCTGAATTTGGACTTAAAGCACTTTGCATTATGAAGGATACAAGCCAGGGACCAGTATATAGGAGGTAGTGATTTAAATGAGATTATTCCCATTGGCATTTATGTTTGAGTACTTGTTTTCTAGTTGGTAGAACTACTTGGAAAAACATAGAAGATATGGCCTTGTTGAGGGATGTGTGTCTCTGGGGGAGGGCTTTGATGTCCAGAAGCTCACACTATTCCCAGTTACCTCTTTCTCTATTCCCTACTTGTTGATCACAATGTAAGCTCTCAGCTCCTGCTCTGTAACCATGGATCCTTAATGACATGCTTACACAATGATGGTCAGAGATTCAGCTTCTGAAATTTTAAACTTTAGTAAACTCTGCCATAAATTTTCTTAGTCATGGTATCTCTTCACAGTAATAGAAAAATAACTGAGTCAACATATCTTCAAATAAAAATACAGCATAAGTATTGATGGACTTCTATGAACAGCCAGAACAATAAGATTGTGTATTCCTGTGTTTAGATGAAGGCATAAGTGTAGTGCAAACATTTTTGGATGGAAAGTTTGATGGTTTAAATATGCTTGACCCAAGAAGTGTAATTATTTAGAGGTGTGGCCTTTTTGGAAAAACCAAAGGGGTGTCACCAAAGGGTTGGGCTTTAAGACCCTTGTCCTAACTACCTGGAAGCCAGTCTTCTCCTGTTTGCCTTTAGAAGAAGATATTGGACTCTCAGGTCCTCCTGTGCATGCCTGCCTTGTCTCTGCCATTCTCCCTCCTTGATGATAATGGACTAAACTCTGAATCGGTAAGTCAGCCCCAATTAAATGTCCTTGTAAGAGTTGCCTTGATCACAGTGTCTTTCACAGCAGTAAAACCCTAACAAAGACAGTAGAAGTTAGTCTGGTTATACATTATAAGAGATACATACACATGTATTTGCTTACACATAATTGCACTCTTGGCATATTCACCATTTTTTCTCCTGAAAAAGTAAAAAGGAAAAGAGGAAGAGATGTTAAAATGATTAGAAAAATGAGAAAACAATTAAGAGAGGAAAAGGTCAAGGAATAAAGATGGTGATGAAATTAAGTTATTACTTTAAGACAGAAATTTTAAATTTTATAAATATATATCAACAAAACTCTCAATTTTGTATATCAAGAGTTTTTAAATAATAGTAATTTTCTACTTTTAAAATATCTTCTGTTAATATATCTCCTTGAAAAGGAAACAGCTATGTGGCAAGTTGGACTGCTGTCTATAAGTTCCCTATGATATACGGGACATGCATTTATGGAATTGACTGAAACGTGGGTAAACAAAGAAATAATTGGCTAATGTGTGAAATGAATTAAGACAGTGGAAATAAAACTCAATACATTTGTCTGAAAATAAATTGTTACAAGGATGATCACAGGAGGGTGACCATGGGCCTTATAGGTTTGATTTCAATGCCTTCGGCAAAGTTCTTCAACTCTGCGAATAGCCATTCTGCCTCCTATCAAAAAGCCTGAAGTTTCCATTAGAATTCATTGCTGTAGCCTCCTGGGCTTTTCTGCCTTTAAGGTTTCTGTTAAATTACAGCTATCTCTGGGATATATAAAATGTAGAGCTATTATCAGGGGAACCTCATGGGAGATTATGTGATGGATGGTTTTTGAGAAAATACATGCATGGGTTAAAAAAAGAAGAAAAGAAGAGAGGGGACATACATTTGTTTATATTTTAAAATGTGAAAGGCTTTATATATGCTATTGTCTTTACTCAATGCAAATAAAAAAATAAAACCAAGAAACACAAAACACCTTTTGCTGGTAGCTGTTTTGTGTTTTTTCCCCCAAAGAGAAAGCAAATGCATTGCAGTGAAATCACTTTCCTGAGAAAGCTCAGCCAGTAAAAATAATTGTACTGGAATTTGAACCATTACTTGTCAAGTCCTTTTATTTTTTATTTATTTATTTATTTATTTTTTCATCAGGCAGTGCCCACTGTCAGAGACCAAAAAGAAATTTCAGGTCCTAAAAGATAGTCATTTATATCCACTGCCAGAAATACTGTGGCATTTCCTGGCTTCTTTATCTGAAGTGTCAATATGAAAAAATGCAACTCTCAGACCAAAGGGAATCAGAGATAATTTCTTCTGGACCCAAGTATGAGTGACTATGGCCCAGGAACATAGAATTGCTTCCTACATTCCATGTTCCAATGTGCTAACAGTTTCATGAGGCTTTTATAATAACAGAAACAGAAACAAGGAAGTCACAAATCAAATCACAAACATTAAATACACTGGTAGCTCCTTCCCATAGGGATTTGCAGCATGCAGAGGTACCTCTACTATACACTCAGATGTATATGATGACATCCTAACTTTTGGATTGCTGGGAGCTAGTGGGCTGCTCATACATTCAAGAAGAATTTATTCAACAGTGACAGGTCATTACATCACACACAGGGGTGGGGAATACATGGTTATTTGGAGTTTTAGACAGCACAAGCTTATTTGGCTCTGGACCTGATTCCAACCTCTACAATCACTGAAGTCATAATTGTGTGGATGTGGCCACTTTTTGGAAACTATCGTTAACAGCAGCAACTGTTGCTTTGTGTTCACCTATGGGGGAAACCCTAGTAACTTGATTTAAACTAATACACCTCCAATTCCCTCTCTGTATCCTGCAGGGAAGGAAACTTCCTCATCACTTCTAGCTTTCAAAAGTAGCTATTCCTAATCTTGTGTCAGCATGAATACAATCTTTGCATCTATCTCCTCAGGGCCATCTGCCCTATAATTATTTATTTCTGCATCTCCGTATGCTTGTCTCTTCTCCACGTGTCTATTTTCTAATGTAAACTAATTGTTTCTTTTTTTTCTTGGATATTTTGTTTATTTTCATTTCAAATGTTTTCCCCTTTCCAGGTTTCCCCTTCGGAAACCCTCAATCCCATCTCCCATCCTCTGCCTCTATAAGGATGCTCCCTCACCTACCCACTCACATTATCATGCCCTGGTATTTCCCTACACTGGGGCATTGAACACTCTGAAGCCTGAAGGCCTCTCCTCCCATTAATGTCCAAAAAAGCTATCTTCTGCCACATATGTGGCCAGCACTGTGGGTCACTCCATGTGTATTCTTTGGTAGGTGGTCCAGTCTCCAGGAGCTCCGGGGGTGTCTGGCCTGTTGACACTGTTGCTCCCTCCAATGGGTTACAAATCCCCTCAGCTCCTTTAGTCCCTTCTTTATCTCCTCCATTGGAGACCCCTGAGCTCAGTCCAATGGTTGGCTACGAGCTTACTCCTCTGTATTTGTCAGGCTCTGGCAGAACCTCTCAGAAGACAGCCATATCAGGCTTTTAAACTAGGATCTACCCTATTAAAATTGACCCCATCTTAACCAGATAACATTTAATAAAGAATGTATTTGCAAATCATGGCCCATTTTCACTTTCCTATGTTATATAGGAGAACATGAGTAAACTCAAGATCCTATTCATATCACTTAATTGCTATACATTTTTGAAAAGTAAACTTTACAATGAAATGCAGAGAAAGGAGGACATAATGAAGAACCAATGGGTTAGAGTGTATTTCTCTAAGAAGTGTTGTATTATTGTTGTGCTGGAGGCATAGGATGCCTACATTTGCATTCCAAGCAAAGAGCTGCCAGTGAATTAATATGTCTGCCAAGCGTGCCTGTGTTTACTGTACAAATAAAACTTTGAGTAAGACCTTTCTGGCCATATTTCCCAGTGAAGCAACTCAAGGTATTGCCATTTTGTAGATGAGAACACTTCAAATGAAATTACCTCTACACAACTTCCACATTGCTGTTGGAAGTGATTTATTCTTCCATATGTGAAAGATCTTCCGGAATGATAGACCCTCCATTGTACTTGCACTGTTCTCTTATTTACAGTAATGATTGGTGCTGAAGCCAAAGCAATTTCCGTTCCATGTGCCAAAATGCATAAGGACTCTATAATTTGGAGAGAGTGGGCATGCATTAGTTTAGTTTTGCATTTGCAGTATAGAGAGTTCAAAGATTCTGTCAATCCCAGACTTTTTATAGCAGGACTAAATCATATACATCAGTGTCCTTGTTGTATAAACTTGAGAAGAAAAGTGAGACAAGCGACATTTGCTTAGTGTTCCTATGAATAAGTAAGTATTCACAATAAGCAATGCAGATTTTAAGGGCCCTCTCTAGACTGAGAACATTGAATCTTAGACTTGTCATCTCTTTCTTTTGAATAGTCTGATTTCTAAGCCTAATTCAGTTCAAAGACATACATTTTCCATTTATATTTGTGGACTCTGTCTCTAATAGCAAATTTCCATCCTGTGAAAGATTCTTGAAATCTGGAGATATGGACAAATTTATCTCTTCAGTTTCGTTAGACATTATCAAGGAGACATCCAGCAAATATATGGAGCTCTAATATAAAATGGTCAAATGGTTAATGAAATATTTTAATCAAGACTGCTTGGAATTTGAGATGTCAAATATTTGGCTCTGAGTTAAATGTATCACTGCATTCCACTTTTTATAGTAGAAGCATTCCTATAATCTACACAGCGGACAATGGGAAAAAATAAAAATAAAAAACTATTATGCTTTGACTTCAGCACAAGTACATGTGCTGAAGGTGTGGTTCTAGGCAGTAGTGCTACCTTAGAAGTAAAGCAGATGTTAGAAGGACTACTTGGAGAAAGGTATGCCCAAGAAGGCTGTACTGACTGGTTTTGTGTGTCAACTTTACACAGGCTGGAGTTATCACAGAGAAGGGAGCTTCAGTTGGGGAAGTGCCTCCATGAGATTCAGTTGTGGGGCATTTTCTCAATTAGTGATCAAGGGGGTAGGGCCCCTTGTGGTTGGTGCCATCCCTGAGCTGGAGGTCTTGGGTTCTAAAAGAGAACAGGCTGAGCAAGCCAGGGGAAGCAAGCCAGTAAGGAACATCTCTCCATGGCCTCTGCATCAGCTCCTGCTTCATGACCTGCTTGAGTTCCAGTCCTGACTTCCTCTGGTGATCAACAGCAGTGTGGAAATATAAGATCAATAAACCCTTTCCTCCCAACTTGCTTCTTGGTCATGATGTTTGTGCAGGAATAGAAATCCTGACTAAGGCAAAGGCTATCACTGGTCTCTGATTTCTTTCCCTCTGCATCATCTACCACATGTTTCTATTGCCACCATACTTGACCTTATCACATACTGGTGGTCATACTGCCAAGCAAGTACTGTGAACTGAAACCTCTGAATGTATAAGATTAGATATACCTTTCATTCTTTTACACAGACAGTGACTAATAGATTGTGACAATGACAGAAAAGTTGTTACTTATACCTTGTCACAAATGATCCTATAATACAAGATAATTATCATGTGATAAACTATTACTAATTTTGGGTAAGAAGTCAAAGAGAAAAACAGAAACAAATGAGTTTTTAGTAATGTAAAGCTAACAATATGCTTGATATATGAGATGTAGGCTCCATCCTTCTAATCCCTAATCAAGGATCTCCTTGTGAAGTTTTCTCAGTTTATCTCCTTTATTCTTAAAATTATAAAAGCATTGTATAATATGTAATGTAACATTGTGTATTACTAATGGATTTTTGTTAACCACTACTATTTTCTCACTTTCTACATTCTGGATAGGACTATTTGTTTTATGTCCCTGTGTGACTACTGCAAGGAACAACCTTGGTCAATGAGTAACAAGCAAAAAGATACGATAGTTGGTGAACAGACTTTCTGGATCATTCCCTTGACTATTCTTAAGAGGAGTATTTGATTTCTGACATTGATTGATCTATCATGCTAGTATATGACAAGGAGTGACCAAATGGAAATTGACATGAAGTGTAGACGACACTTGCAATGTTATCATTTTGAATTGAGCATAGGTGCATTGTTATAGCAGAGCACCTCAGACATTGTTAGACTGCCCTTCCTATCACAGGTTCTCGGGATAATCATGGTGTTGGATTACTGTAAGCTGAGATGCAATTGGACTCAAGGGTGATTAATGTGAATCAATCAATGAGGCAGAATTTATGAAGCTACTGTACAGTTTGACCTCAGATAATGGGAGTGCCCTATTAGCCACTACAGTCATCTGATGGAATATTTAAATAATCATATATATATATATTATATAATAATATATAATAATCATATATATATAATATATATATATATATTATGCTGTCAAATTTAGAAAGCATCTGTTAGCAGGGTTATCCCATTTGCAGGTTCCAGGGGGAGCATCAACATATGCATCACTGCTGAAACAGCCCTCTTTTAAGGCTCCCAGGGTTTCAATAGCATGACCCAAATCAGGAGAATAAATGAATAACGATGACAAACTATAGATACAGCAGGTAAGCATCAGGACATTCTGCATGATTAATAGCAGGATTTCTGCAACTGGTGGAAAAAATGTTACCATTAAGGGACTGTCAAATAGCACAGAAGAGCAGACCAGTTATATATTTTCATGGCCTTTGACAACATCACCTAGAGACCCATCTTGCAAAAAACGAAGTCTTTACTGAGAGCAGATGAGCAAAAAAACCATAGAATAATTATAGCAGGTTTCTCATCCAAGACAAATGCATATGTCTCAATGTTGTCATTCATTAATACCAAACATATTAATCAGTTCATTTTTTTCAAGAAATTATTAAGCATTTATCACATAGTTGAGCTTACAAAGTGTTAGTAGTATGTTAATAAGTCAAACATACAAATATGGAAGAAAATATTGTCTATACTTTCACAAAACTTACAGACCTGTAGAGATGAGATTAATATATTGACAAGTAAGCAGATAGTAATTAACATTACCCAGAACAATGCAGAATAGGGACTGGTCTCACAGTACTCTCATTTGGAAAACATGAGTGATACCTCGCTGGACTGCATGCACTCCAAGAACTAATGCACCATGTATTGACAGCTGACATAGCAGATGATCAAATTGCTTTTTTCTGTTTTAATTATTCTAGAAAATATAACTAAATAACATGCATTAATTTTCAAATTAGTTTTCCTGTCTATTACAGGATTCTGAAGAATTTTGAGTGTTGTTTACTAGGAAGGAAACCTGGTCATTATTGCTGATGTCTACATTCAGTTTTCTGCTCCCACAGTGGATACTTGAATTCATACTTCTTACTCTGTCTGTAAGCCATGCTTTGAAAATTTTACTGTAAAGCATGTTCATTGAGTAAATTAATTTCTCAGCCTTCAACAAAGCAGAATATTGACTGTGTCCTAGGTCTGATAAAAAAAATCTAGAATGCAAGTTGTCAGAAACGTATTTCTATGATACAACATCTTAGGCAATTTAGGAACTTTATGATATGGTTCAGGGTAAGACTCAGGTAAGTTGCAAAGGTGTGATGAATGTAAGACATGGGACTGTAAAAGACAAACAGAAACTTAACTGCACAAGTGAAATTCCCATTTCAACTTCATCAGGTTTACTTTGAAATGAATGAAGAATGAAACAGAAGCAAAAGAGGAGCCTTAATAGCTCACATATTGAAAATGCATAGCTGTTTCTTGAAAGAGACTTCTTATACAGATCTTCTTTGAATTGTTCATTTTAGATAGGAAAGGTTTCCACATCACAGTGTTGAAGCCTGCAGCCTGGGGAGAGGCAGCCAAGGTGCTATTTGATAGGAGTGTCTTGAGGAAACATAATGAAATTTAACGTTTTTGGTTAAGGAGTTGGAGTCAACATTCAGCACCTGTACATCTTAACCTCATGACCTCTTTCCTAGGGACTTCCATGGATTTAAGCATTGGCCCTAAGCCTAGATTCTAAAACGTATGGCATAAGGAAAAACTGGTTTAAATTTCACATGGAGTGAGGCATTTGGGAAATAAATTAGCCTGAAGGGAAAACCCCTGCTCCCATTAGTAGGAAAATATTGTAACTAACACCCCCAAAAAAACCCCTGTAGATAAAAATCTTCATTTTCTACATCAGTGTTCCCAAAGTGCAGTGTGCCTCAGGGAAGGGATGTGGGCCATAAAACAGGAAGCATCATCCTGTACCAGATGGTCAGAAACACATCGACTCCTGAGGAACGCTGACTTGGCCATGTAGGAAAATTTTCGGTAGAAATCATTATCAGGATGGATGGATGTTACCTGTTTCCATTTTATTGTTTTCTGATTTCCAGAATGTATTATCTAGGATGGTGGAGAGAAATGAAATTCAAGAGAAAAGTGAGTAACAGTGAAGGGAATCCAACCGAGGAATGGCCCTGTGCCTATTGTCTGGGCCCTGGAAACTAGATTGTGTTCTTGGTATCATGCGTAGCAGGGGACATGGAGGAGAGGGTCTTCATTTACCCTAGGTGCTGATGGTAAAGGAGCATATGCTGTAAAAACAATATAATCAGCAAGAAAACTATTTGTATTATCACTATGTACAGATTAGTTTAAGCAGTGGGTCTCCCAGATTTATATATATATATAATTTATATATACATATTTAAAAAGTACTTTCACAGCATAAGTTAATACTGAGTTTTAATAACACATGTAAATTTCCATCTTGCTGATACAGGTCTTTAAGTTTACATAGAAAAAGTTCAGTAAACTTCCCCTTATTACATTAATTGCTAAAAGGGATTAATGAAAGCTCCTTATTAGGTATGTCTATATTCTAATTCCTACTTATGAATGGTGCCTCATTTTCCAAAGGAAAAGAATGTCTCTACAGATATAGTTGTGGATGTTGAGATGTCAAAATCCTAGATTACTGGGGAAGAGAACCATAAAAGACAATGATAAGTATCCTTGTAAGAGACACACAAGAGAAATACATGTAAGAAACGAAGGTCATGTAAAGCCAAAGGCACAAAAGGGCATGATGTATCTGAAGGACTAAGACGGGGGAGGTAGAGCTTCCTATAGAGACTGAAGTGGGAATGAGGCTGTGAAAATACACTGATTTGAGACGTCTGGTCTTCAGAACTTATGAGAGAATCGGATTCTGTTGTTTGAAACCATAAACCAGCTTAACAAAACACTTCTGTGAACTGATACAAACCCAGGTTCACATATTCAATAACTGACAAATCTGCTTCTAATCTGTCACCAGTTCTCATCCTGTGCTGCACTTAAACATAATAAAAAAAAAATCAGTGAAGGAAACAAGGAAATTGAACTCTTGTTGTTTCATTTCACTTCAGCCAGAATGTGTTACTAAGGAAAGTTTTATTTGTAAGTAAAAATTTAAAGAACAAATAACATTTAAAATTTCAAGGACAGTATTTTTATTCAGTACATAGGTGTTATAGTTTATAACTTAGGATGTTTATGGTATTTACACAATATTTTTAGTATTTAACATTTTATTATTCCTAATACAAATCATCAATCAGAAGTTTTATTTTGTTAACATTTCCCCTAGATATATTAATATAATATAAGTACAAATCTTCTACTACACTGCCTTTGCATAATTATTTTTGCTACATGATTTTTTACTGGCATGATTGCACATACAGAGTTTAATGAAAAGCAGTGTTTACTACCCACATCTTTATAACTATTATTACTATTTGTGTTATGGCATGAGTACTACTGATAATAGATCTCATATATAGAGAAAGAGCATATTTGAGACAGAAAAATAAAGTAAGCATGCCCATTTCTGGTCTATTGTCTTATTAAGGACAAACATAAGGTAAAGCGCTACACAAGAAATGGCAAGTGCTCTAAGAAAAATTGGCATCATAACTTCAAAGGGGCTCTCTTGTTCTAGTATGCTTTTGAGTAAGAGTTCCAAACACTGCATAGGGGCATCATTACCTTGGAAGGGACATCAGACTGCTATATGGAAACTTGTGTGAACTCAAGTTTACAGACAACTCAAATGGGACTTTTGGACATTTAGACCTAACGGGCGTTGTGCTAGACGGGACATTTTTTTGGTAGATTATTTCCATTGATTATGCTGAGCTCAATGTAAGACTTCTCAAATTCATAAAAATGAGTTGAAAAATGACAAGCAATAATACTTTGCAAAAAGAAGGCTAAAATTAGAAAGTTAACCAGGTAGGACAAAGTTAAAATTGTTTCTTTCTTACATACTTAATGAAGTGTATATATCTATAAGAAGTATTTCCCTTACTGACATTCAGTAATGTGACTTATCTAAAAAACTTGGAACATAGTGGGACCTTATGACCTGCTTATGTTGTCTTTATGAACACATTGTAGGCCATTGTAAACTGATCCTTCTATCATATTTTCATGAAGCCATTTTTAAGAGGGTTTGGAGATGGTTTTTGTTATTCTCCACATACCGAATGCTAGCTAGAACCTAAAAATGTGTCTTATTGCTAAAGACTGATGTTTTTATGTATTCATTAATTTCTTGTTGCTTTAACTTGTTTTGTTGTGTTGTGTAGTGTTTGTTTTCCAGCAGCACTGAGAATCCAGGCCTGCCTGGTGGGTACAGACAAGGGTTCAAAGTAGATGGAGGTATTAATTTCCTTAAAACATTCTTCCAGTTTTAACTTGCTGATCCTCTCAGCATGAAATTGATTAAGAAATCCACATCACTTCATTCTTTTCATAATCACCTAGTGGGAAAGTTGCAAAAAAGAACTTTCTTTAAAAAGGGGTAATGAGCCAAGCGAAGAATGCAGAGGGGTAGATTTGGGTGTTCAAGTGCAAGTTTTTATTTTCTTATGGAATGCTCGAATAATCAGTAGTCCCTGCTGAGCTTAACATATTGATCAGAGCTCCAAAACTGTGGTTGTGGGTAAAGACAGTGGCTTAAAAAGATAACCTACATAACAAGAGGTAACAGACTGGGGCAAAGAACAAATGAGCAAACAAAAAGAAGGCACACTGAATCTGAAGGAAAGCAGTAGAGAACAAAAAATAAAACAAACAACAACAAGCCGGAGAGTCCCTACTAGAGGAGGCTGTCCACAAACAAGAAGCCAGATAAAATAATTTCAGAAGAAAATAAGGGGAAAATGTGATGCAGGCAAATATCTGTGATAGAAGTTTCCTACTTCTAAGATTCTCTCCAAGGAATAGAAACAGGAAGAGAGCTGAGAGACATGCATATCTGGTATTGGAGTTTCTTCTAGTTACTTTGGCCCTCTTACTTAACTTCTATGAGTCAATGTCTGTCTCCTCATTATGCTATTTTTCACATGTTGGCTGTATGATGAGGGAAACTTCCTTCCTACCCTCTCAAGATCAGCTGAAATAAATAGATAAAGACTAAATAGAAGAAAGGGCATGCATACTTCTTAATTTTCAGAAAAGGCAATCACAAGACTGTAACTGTCAACATCTTTAACATTATTTAAAAGTGATAAGCCCCGTTCTTCTTTTTTCTGTGAAGGAATAAAGAATGGAGAATATTGACAATTTGAAGATCTATAGATGGTTATTGTGGAAAATGATAGACCCTCAACACAGTCTCCTTTTACACTTAAAGGACTCCAAGAGACATTATTTTCTGACAGTCTTCCCAGGCATTGCTCTGTCTTTTGAGGTTTATCACAGACTCCAGGGTGAAGATGGAAAGCAGTAAGTTCCTTTTTGTAGTTCTGTCTTAATGAAAATCAGAGGAATTACAGATAAAAAACCTACTATAGCTTACATTAAATTGCAGAATTTATAAGCCTTGTTGGAGTATCCTGAACATGATGATTTAGTGAATTACTCTCCAATATTCATTAGTTTATGGAACTTCCTATCTTTATGTCTCTCTGTGCTAACTGACATGGCTCACTGAAGGCTTTGCAATATCTGAAATCTGTTTAACCAATATTTATTAAAATACCTTGTATTAGTTACTAGCCTTATTGCTGTGACAAAAGCAACTGACTAACAGGATGTGGAGAGATACTTAGTGTTTTAGAGCACTTTCTGCTCTTCTGTAAGACCTGTTTGATTTCCATCACCCACCTGGCAGATCTCACCTTTCAGTAATTCCAGTTCCAGGAGATATAATATTCTTCTTCTAGCCTCTACAGGTACAAAGTATGTATGTGGTTTGTAACATAAAGGCAGACAAACACCTATATACAAAATCAATTTAATTAAAAGAAAATACCTTAAAATGCCAATTAAGGAAAAATGGATTTACTTTTGCTTATAGTTCCAGGGCAGGCAGTCTATCATTGCAAGTCATACTGTGTCAATAGTGGGGAAGCAGATGGTAATGAATTACTGGTCTCCTTCCTACTCATCCTGGGATACTAGCTCATAGATTGATGCCATCCACATCACTAACTTAATCTAGGAAGCTCATCAGAGATAGTCTCAGGAATTTGTTTCCAGGGTATTTCTAAATCATATAAAGTTTACAATTAAGATTAACCATAAACCAATAATTGATGCTCAACTACCAATCAGAGAACTCCACTTTTCTGAAGATGAACTTAGGTATGATATCATACCATTCAGTTAGGGCACTCAACTTAATGTGCAAAAATGTCAAGACAATGGCATCAGCTATTGGCATAAAGATTTTGTTACATGGCTATCATCAGGTGATTAGTAAAGTCTGATTTACTTTTCTACTTCACTTGGGGAAAAGGGGAGTAAAACAGCTGCTTGCAGAATGGAGAGTGAGAAAATGGAATTTTAGAGTTCTTTCGCAGAGGTAGATTTGGTCATCATACCTAGCCATTAGGGAGACTGAGCCATATAGTGATTGTAAAACCAAAAAACAAAAGCAAAACAAAACAAAAAATCAAAAACAAAGAAAAATTAAACTATTCATATGAAAAACAAAAGTTTATCATAGGCCTTTGGATTTATTGATGTTTGGTATTGATGATTGCTTTTCTCCTCTTGTAGTATGCAAGAACTTCTTAACACTTTGAATGCTAGTCTGCAAGGATGAAGCTTCTACACGGGCAATAGCTCAATTTCTCTATAATCAGTGACATAAATAAAATTTTTCTGTAGCAAGAGGACCTTATCATCAGATTATGAAAGATAATCAATAGCCTGAATGTTTGTGAGGATCAGTGAGTCCCCTTTGATTCACTAATCAATAAGATAAAACATATTCTTGAAATGAGGGGTTTTGCTTGTTGACAAAATATTTCATTAGGCCATTGTCTCCCCACTTATATGGTGACTATATTTTTTTTATAGTAGAAAGACTTTATATGCCATTTAAAAGGCTTTTAGTGTTAGTTGTCTCTCCTTATGTTTTCTCTTTATTCTGCTTTTTCTACTCTCTTTTCCATTTAACTTTCTTTCTAGTTTTCCATTTATCTTTTTGCAAAAATATATTCTATTGTCCATTCCTTGAAAGAGTGACTTATCTCCTTCTTCCCTATCTTCCTGCCTAACCTTTGAGATTATTTACACTGAAACACACAGAGCAAAAACTTGAAAGCTAACATCCACATAGACGAGAAAAACATAAGACATTTGTCATTTTAAGGCTGGGCTACCTCGTTTACAATGATTATTTCTAGTTCTAGCCATTTGTATTTAAATAATTGTATTTTCCCTAAGAGGTGATTACCAGTCTGTTGTGCAAAGGTAACATGTTTTCATCTTCTATTCATTAGCTGATACTTCCAATTTCTGGTTGGTAAGAACAGAGTAGCAATGAACATGGATAAACAAGTAATTCCTTAATAAGAGATAGAGATTTTTTGGTATATATTTAAGATTTGCATATGTGAATCTTGTGGCTGCTCAATTTTTATCTTTTTGTGAATCTCCATACCTACATTTATAATATCTATATTAGTTTACAATCCCACAACACTAAATATTTCACTTTCCTTGCATTCTTACCAGAATGAACTACAACTTTTATTGACCTTGTGCATTCTGACTGGTATGAAATGGAATCTCAACATACTTTCAATTCACATTACTCTGATATACTTTTATAATAGTAACACAAATTTTATAAGTACAAACAACCACTGTTCAATTGGATTTAAGGTCCTCTTTATAACCAACACCGGTACAGTTGTCAGAATCTGAGAAAAGATAAGTCACAGGCCTAGAGTAAAGCCTACTATTATTATACTCCTAAAGGAATATAGCAATAAAATTATTCCTAATGATGTTCTGTTAGACCCATAGATCAGTGTATCATTTGTGTATCATTTAACCTTCATCAGAAAAGTTACTCTTTGCAGTAGATGATAACTAACACAGTGATCTATAACTGGACAACTTGTACAGTAAGCTGTTGGAGTACTCAGCCTTAAATGGGATTTCTTTATCAAACTCATCCCCTCAAGGTTTAGGACTTATGCAGAAAGAGCTATAAAGATTGTAAGAGCCAGAGATATGGAATGACTCCAAGTAAACAGTGTCTTCTAGGCATAGCAGGCTCTGGCAAACATGAATTCACAGGGACTATGATAGCATATGTAAATCATGCACAATTTCAAATTAAAGAAAATCTCAGCATTTGAAGAGAAGAAGTAGACAAAAAGTCCGAACCTTAACCAAATAGTTATTTGAAATTGATGGCTGCTCAGAAATAAAAACTCTGTTTCTCTAAAGAACTTCACACTTTAGAACATGTCCCAGGTATAATTTGGCTAGCCTAAAATGGATTCTATGTTTTTTCTGTATATGCATGTATATGTGCATGTGTGCAAGCATGTGTGTGTTTGTTTTTGTCTTTTTTTGAGAGAGAGAGAAAACAGGAAGCTAGGGAGATTTAAAGACTCTGGGAGAAGTCAGATGATGGGGAAGAATATGATAAAAATAAATTCTATTCAAATACCTTTAAAAAAACATTGGCATTTATTTCTCCAGAG
This sequence comes from Mastomys coucha, assembly GCF_008632895.1. Classification (NCBI taxonomy): domain Eukaryota; kingdom Metazoa; phylum Chordata; class Mammalia; order Rodentia; family Muridae; genus Mastomys; species Mastomys coucha. The sequence goes on from NW_022196897.1 coordinate 81,975,709, forward strand.
AAAGCTTTTCTTTTTCATTCTGAACAGGCTATTCAAAGCCTGTAATGTCAGGATGCCATTGACTGAATGAGGGCTTCTTCTACACATGGCCATTCTTGAACTGGGACTTTCAAATAATGCCTGAGTGCATTATAGAGACTATTCTTGAAAAGACAATTTCAACATTGTTATTTGAGGGATTCATAGCCATTTCTGTTTAAGTCTTACCCACATTGAAATGACATGAGTGGTTAAATTATTGTTTGTTTGCTTGGGACATGCATGTCAGGTGGTCAGTACTTCTGTTTGACCCTGGTAAGAGTGGCTCAAGTCTTACATTCATTCTTTAGTCCAAAATTCTCAGGAACCCTAAAAATGTACCTGTACTTAACACATACTCTTTTCTAGATCGTGTTGTTAATACTTAGAACCCAACATTTCTTTCTCTTTAACTTGGACATGGATTACAAGACTAGATCTGTCTGATGGACTTCAGTGGTAGTTCCATAGCATTGTTTAAGTGCTCAAGTAAAAGAGAAATTGGCTTTCCAGTTTTCAGACCCCTAATGAAAGTTGGCAAGTTAGAAAAACAGGCCAAAGAGCATCATTCATTAAGGGGCAAGGACTAAGAGTAATGAGAGCACCTGGGAGGTATGAGTATAGATGGAGGGCTTGAGGAAGGGTAATTTGTCTTCACTGTGCTTAAATTACCATGACAAGCCTCCTTAGAAAGAAAGAGGACATGTCTAGACTTTAAATTTATGCCCAGTTGAAACCCAATACCCAGGACATGCTCTGGAAGTTGCTTTGGTCTAAACTGTGATTACTGAAGGAGCCTATTGGGAAGATCAAGAAAACAAGTTTTACATTCTTCCTTTTCGGCCTTCAAAATGCTCTTACTTGTAATTAGAAGACTTGGACACTAATGGAAAAAGTTTTGTTTCTCTCCTTCCCGTAATTTCTTGGTTCAAAGAATTGCTCCTAGAGATAACATGTGTTACCCTCCTGGTTTGAGGCCTGCTTCTCATAACCACACCTCTCTGCCCACCTCCTGCTATTTGCCACACCTCCAACCTGGTTCCAGTTACATTTGGAAGTTCCACCTCCGCAGAGAAAAAGGAAGTCACTGGTTGGACTGGTATGCTGAAGTACTTGGGGGAGTGGTTTTGCCTGAGGTATTCTACCTGTTGGGGGGAACAAAGGATGGGCATTAAAGTGAAGATGACTGAGTGGCCACAGCTCGTGTTGTCTAATTTTTATCCTCCCACGTGGGTAAGGTACAGTACGGCTAGCCTCCCTCCTCCTATCTCTTTTTATCTCCTCCTATTTCTTTCTAACTCCATTTCCCAAAATAACCCTCTCTCTTTAACATTGCTGATGGACAGCAACAAACATGAGCAATCTGAAAAAAAATCATTTATCAGTAATACGAATAACAGAACTGCTAAATATTTAGAAGTGATTTACTATCAACAAGTTGATTTATAAAGAGTTATATTAGTCAAACGCTTGCATAGCATGCATCAGTCCCTGGTTTTGATCCTCAGCACTAACAGAAATGTCTGTGAGTCTATAGATCTTGTTATTTATGTGTTATGTAAGCGAAGAAGCACTGGCTTAAGAGAATATGACAGATCTAGGGTCACAGGCAGCTATGAGTCACCTGACATGAATACAAGGAACCTAACGCCAGTTCTCTGCAACAGAAATTCATCTTTAAAGCACTGGGCCATCTCTCCACCCCTGGGTTTTAAATATCTTTTCTAATGAAAGAAGAACAATTATTGATTGCTGTGGCAAGATGAAAAGGGCTTGATCATAAAAACTGAAACCTTTGTTTTATTCAGTCATCTTTATGACACCTGGTAAATGCATGTCCTATAAGAAAGCACTAGTGTTTGCCATATGAGATTCTTACTTTTAATGCATGGAAAAGCAAAGCATAGTGATACATGCCTGTTATCCCAACACTTATAGTGGGGATTGAGTTTACAAAGGCAGACTGTGCTCTACAGCGAGAACCTGTTGTTTACACCCACTGAACTAAAAGAAACGTGATCAACTGGATAAAAATGGATAAAAATGCACTGTAGTATTTTCCCAGTTGCTTTCAGAAATACAAAAATATTATGTAATATCTCGAAGGCATAGTGGCTTTTTTTCTTCCCTATATATCTTGATATATCCCAGCATGGTGCTGTGTATTTTATATGCACATTGTATGTACCAGTCCTATGATAAATAGTTGTTAGATTAAATTTAGTTGTTGCAACATAGAACAAGTCTGTAAGAAATAATTGTATTGCACTCACTACTTCACGAATCTAGAACTAGAGAAGAGCAGCTGCCAAACATGGTGATAAGTCTGTTCATAAACTCTCGTTTGTGGTCATTAACACCAAATGTGGCAGCATTATTAAGTGCTAAGGAAGTGTTTTCATAACATTTGGATTCATTAAACTTTCCCGCTAAGTTTCACATTCCTCGTTTTTCCTTCTGTTCCAATTTAGACCATTTCTGTTAACCTGCCCATGTTTGGTATTGCCTGGGACAGTATGTAAATACAATTCCGTACTTACTTAAAAGTTAATCCAGTATAGATAGACAATTAATAGAAAAACCACATCTTACACTTATTCTTTTAATGGGTTTATTGTTCTAAGACATTGTATGAATATACTTTAACACAGTATTAATTTTATACCATGTATTTTCTGAAAATGGAAATTAAGTTTTCTATTTTCTGTCTCATCATTTTACTTTAGATGATCGTGTTCTTGTAAATTAAAATCACATTTCTCTTTGGATTTCTGAGTAATTTTGTCCATTCGGTTTAGAGATGGAATCATTAACCTTTTGCTACTGATATATTTTGATGTGCTCAATAAATCTCTCCTTGAGGGAAAGAAGTGCGTTGGTAGTAATTGACAAGGAGTCTTGTTGCTCAAGGGAGATACATTAGATTAGAAAGCACACACTGTTCCCCGCCCCTAGAGGATTTCTGTATGTGTTCTAATTAGCTATACTATTGTAACAAATCTTATTCTGTTTTAGAATCTGTTGTTATAAATTTAAACAAAAACCATGCCATATCAATATCACACAATCTAAGAATAGGACAATTACAAGAAGCCAGCCTCACCAGGTAGTGGTGGCAGCACACACCTTTAATCCCAGCACTTGGGAGGCAGAGGCAGGCGGATTTCTGAGTTCACAGCCAGCCTGGTCTACAGAGTGAGTTCTAGGACAGCCAGGGATATACAGAAAAACCCTGTTTTGAAAAACCAAGAAAACAAAAAACAAACAAACAAAAACAAACCAACAAACAAACAAACAAAAAACCCAAAAAACAAGAAGCCAGCCTTATCTAGCTGGTTCTAGGTCAGTGAGGGATATATCACGGGCTCTGTCTCAAAAGGGGACAGAGTATCAGGAGATCAGCAATATAGCTTATCTGGGAAAGGTTCTAGAAGCCAAGCCTAATCACCTGAGTAGAAAGTTAGATGCATTTTTCACAAGTTATCCTGTGACCCACATATGCCATAGCATGACTGCTGCCCCTAACAAATGTAGTAAAAAAAAATTTTTTTTTTTTGTTTTTTTGAGACAGGGTTTCTCTGTGTAGCCCTGGCTGTCCTGGAACTCACTCTGTAGACCAGCTAGTCTTGCACTCAGAAATGTGCCCGCCTCTGCTTCCCAAGTGCTGGGATTAAAGGCATGAGCTACCACTGCCAGGCTAGTAAAATTTTAAGAACAACAACAACAACAAAAAAAGTCTGCCTTATTTGCACAAATCTTTATCTCTTTGCTTAGAGATTATTCTGAACTGTCAAATGCTGCATATATGTTCTGTTTAAATACTTATCATAATATAACTAAAAATAAATCTATAGAATGTTCATTCAACAGTCTATTATAAAATTATTTGTACATTTTCATAGCTGTCAAGGGCCCATTTCAGCACATTTCTACTTGAGTTAATGTGTTGATTGTGCAGAAATGTCAGTGCAAAGGAAACAATAATTTTATGAAAAATTTCTGAGTATTTGATATTTATAGTGCCAAGGTTATTATATGTAATAACTGAAAAACTTGGGTATCATTTGCTAAAGTAACAACTTTCTAGCAAGTAATTTCCTGAAAAAAGATTCTATGTTTTATAAAAAATATACATTATAATGGAGCCAACTTAGAATTTAGAGTATGAAGTTTAGAAGAAATAAAAAGAAGACTAGTGTAGATTTTGAAATGTGGTTATAAATCCTGAGATATGAATGCTCAGTATTGTTTAAATATATTTGCAGAACCACTGACGTCTTGTACCATGGTTTGTGGCAGTATGTGGAGGTGGTAGATTCTATATGAAATGAACTAGCACAGGAAGTTTTTGGTCAATAATTTCATAGAGCCAAATGTGTGTTTCTGAACTCCTTTGTGTTTAATTTTCAACCAGGAAGTGAGTGGATTTACTCTACCATGTGCTCCACTCCCTGCCCCTCTACTTTGCCATAGTCTTGAAAACAACAGAGTCAAAAGATTCCTCTGAAGTTGGCATAATCACAGCAGAAACTAATCCTTTTTCTTTATAACCATGAGAAGTGTTTGATACAGTGATGGAAGTTAACACAGTGTTGCTATGAACATATAAGGGTGAGAAAATATATGAATGAATGAGTGACTTCATGCTCCATTCACATAATTTGCAAGTACATTCTGCCAAAGCATGGTCTCCTGTACTGTGTTATGAAGTACAGCTCTATTCAATATCTGGTTTTGTCACACAATCTGATTATTTGACTTTCTGATTTCAGATATAAGTTCTTTGATTCATTTCATGTACTTACCAAATTATTCACTGAAAACAGTTCTGATGAGGTTGACTATATCTATGCTTCTTATCTGGCTTCCCATGAGATATGTCATATAAAAATTCTTTAAATTTTTCTCTTCGACTTCACAGATTGAGTCTTGCATGGTTCTTCTCTTTTCTTTGATTTCCCTCTTTTTCCTGTTGTGTCTTGTACCTCACACAATAAATTGTGTATTATTTGTACTCAAACAGATTTAGCTTGTCTCTGGGAACTTGACCTTATTATGCAGAGGAAGGCAAGTTATTCAATAATCATTATTTTCTATTTTTTACTGGCCACATGACTGCTCACTATATTTTATTTTGCAACATAAACTTATAAATTCTTTACAATTAACACCGTAAGCAGTCAATAGTGTAAGAAGTGAGCATTGGATATAGCTGTTAAGAAATAGTTCAAGAAACATAGAAAGTAATTCATCTTCATATACATCTATGTGTTTTTGTGATTTAGATTTGTGTTTATATCAGTTGGTACCACTGGCAACCAAGTCGATAACTGACAATGAGAAAGAGACAAATGATAGGCAGCTGTTCATTCTTGGAAGTATAAAAGGGAGCAATAGTTCTACAGTGGCCACATGGTTGGGTCTTTTTGTTCTTGTATGTAAGAAAAAATTCTTACCTTCTCTTTTTTTGTATGGTGCTTGAGTAATCACTGGGAATCAAACATAGAATGTTGCACAAGTCCATAATATGCCACCGAGTGATAATCCAGTCTCTTAACACTTTTAAGAAAAAACTACTCTGCCTCGAGACCTTTACTGCCCTTTCTGTGTATACTTTCTACAGACAGCTCTTGCTTCTTCTGGACGTTAGAGGTCCCAAATAAGTACAAACTAGAGCTGTATATCTGTTACATGTGTATAAGGGGATTGGCTCCATCCAATGTATGCCCTCTGGTGGGTGAGTCAGTCTCTGTGAGCCCCTTTGTGCCCAGGTTAGTTGATTCTATAGTTTCTCATGTGGTATCATTCGTTCTTTCAATACTTCTTCCCTCTCTTCCATAAGATTCCCTAACATCCACCTAATATTTGGTTATGGGCCTCTGAATCTGCTTTACCAGCTGTGGACAGAGACCCTCAGATGATTGTTATGCTAGCCTCCTGTCTGCAAGTAGATCAGAATATTATCAAGACTGTTAGGGGTGGACTCTCTCATGACATGGGACTCAAGTTGGGCTTGTCATTGGTTGACTATTCCCTCACTTTCTGCTCCCTTTTCATCCTGCACCTCTTACAGGCAGGGAAAATTGTGGGTCTAAAGTTTTGTGTCTGGGCTGGCTGGTGTCCCCAACCTTCCATTGGAAATCATGCTTACCTACAGAAGGTAGGAGTTTTAGCTAGGGTCACCCTTACAGATTTTAGTATTTCTGTTGTCCTTGATTTCTAGCTACTCTCAAAGATACACACCCACTGATTCCAGTACTCCCTTCTACTATCCTCCCCACATATCACCCCTCCTGTTTTCCTCCCTACCCATTCTCCCACCCATTTCCTCCCCTTTATCTACTCCACATATCTATTTTATTTAATAGAAAAGCATTGTTAACTAGAAAGTTAAAGCAAAAACATAATAGTAATTATTCTGAAGTATCAGAATACTGCTAAAGCACTGTTGCTATCCTAGAAATTATATTATCAAGAACATAATTATAATTCAACTGAGACTGTGGTAGTTATATGAAGCATATGTGACATGTAAAGGAATTAAGACTTAATGTAACAGAATGCTCCCAAAATATGCTAACTATGTGTTATGGGAGATCTAGAGAAAACTAAAAGCCATAATCCCTGACTTCAAGGGATTTAACAGATGTGTTAATAAGGAAACACACACATGAGACCAGGGAAGAAACTATGATAAAGAGAGAGTTTCATTGTGCTAACATATTCTGTACAATTAGCACTGCAGGCAATCAACAGAGTGAGAAATCAGTAGTGTTGAATATAGTTGCCAGAAAAGATTTATAAAAACCTAAAAGGTAATTCATCTTCATAGAAGTCCATGTGTTTTACATTTTAACTTTGAAAATCAAAATTAAAAGACAGGTGCCAAAGACTGATCATATTTTTAATTTGTCTTATTTCAGATCAAAATATTTATATAAAACTTGAATATATTATTTTAGAAATATCCCAAAATTTGAAGTACTCAAGTTGTAAGGTTTTATATACTATTTAACATCTTCTTTATGTAGTAATTATCATTTTACACCTCTCCTTCACACAGCCCCATCTGCTTTGATATGATTGAGGAAGTATACATGACAAAATGTGGTCACAGCTTTTCCCACAAATGTATTCATCACAGTTTGGAGGACAATAATAGGTGTCCCAAGAGTAATTATGTTGTGGATAATATTGACCATCTCCATTCTAATTTCTTGGTGAATGAGCTCATGATCAAGAATACCTTGATTTGGCCAATGTCAACCTCATGTTGAAATAACTAGTTCAAGTTAGCAGTGCTCCCAAGGCATAGAACATCCAGTGAAAGTGGGCATTTGAGGGAGCCTTGGACAATGAGGCAGGGGTGGATGTGATATGCTTGCGGAATCCTTTGGGGATTTGTAATCAGTAAGGGGAACATGAAATTCCATGCCTAACATGGTGCCATAATTTAATTAGCATGAAAGTCCCCCTAAATCATGTCAGGTGTAAAATGGGGGTGCCTCCGATGGGGCAGGAACGGAAGGGCTAGTGAGCAAGGGACCTTGGAAAGCAACACTAGAGACCTGCTTGGAGTCTGATGGCTGGAGGGTTGGAGCAAGGCCACCTCATCCTCATCTCATCCCTGGAGAAAGTGGGCCAGGGTAAAAAATGGAAAGGTAAATATAATTTTTAAAATTTATTTGTAAAGTCTTTTTAATTTCTTTTATTAGATGTTTTCTTTATTTACATTAACTCTTTTCCCAGCTTCCCCTCCAAAAGAAAAAAGAAAAAGAAAATAAAATAAGGAAAAATAAAATAAAATAAAAACAAAAACTAAAACAATCCCCTGTTCCCTCCCCACTCCCCCTGCTCACCACCCCACCCTCACCCACTTCCTGGTCCTGGCATTCCCCTACACTGGGGCATAGAACCTTCACAGGGCCAAGATCTTCACCTCCCATTGGTGATCGACTTGGCCATCCTCTGCTATACACATGCTGCTGGAGCCATGAGTCTCCCTATGTGTACTCTTTGGTTGGAGTTTTAGTCCCTGGGAGCTCTGAGGGTACTAGATAGTTCATATTGTTGTTTGTCCTAAGGGCCTGCAAACCCTTCTGCTCCTTGGTTCCTTTCTCTAGCTCCTTCATTGGGGATCCTGTGCTCAGTCCAATGGATAGCTGTGAGCCTCTATTTCTGTATTAGTCGGGTACTGTCAGAGCCTCTCAGGAGACAGCTATATCAGGCTCCTGTCAGCCAGCACTTGATGATATCCACAATAGTGTCTGGATTTGATGATTGAATATGGGAAGGATTCCCAGGTGGAGCAGTCTCTGGATTGTCCTTCCTTCGGTCTCTGTTCCATAGTTTGTCTCTGAAAATCTTTCCATGGGTATATTGTTCCCCCTTTTAAGAAGGAACGAAGTATCCACACTTTGGTCTTCCTTCTTCTTGAGTTTCTTGTGGTTTGTGGCTTGTACTTTGTGTATTCTGATCTTCTAGGCAAAGATCCATTTATCAGAGAATGCATACCATGTGTGTTCTTTTGTGATTGGATTACTTCACTCAGGATGATATTATCCAAGTCCATCCATTTCTCCAAGATTTCATAAATTCATTGTTTTTATTAGCTAAGTAGTACTCCATTGTGCAGATGTACCACATTTTCTGAGGAACATCTGGGTTGTTTCCAGGTTCTGACTATTATAAATAAGGATGCTAAGAACATAGTGGAACATGTGTCCTTTTTACATGTTGGAGAATCTTCTGGGTATATGCCCAGCAGTGGTATAGCTGGGTCCTCTGGTAGTACTATGTCAAATTTCCGGAGGAAACGTCAAACTGATTTCCAGAATGGTTGTACCAGCTTGCAATTCCACCAGCAATGAAGGAGTGTTCCTCTTTCTCCACAACCACACCAGCATCTGCTGTCACCTGAGTTTTTTATCCTAGTCATTCTGACTGGTGTGATGTGGAATCTCAGGGTTGTTTTGATTTGCATTTCACTGATGACTAAGGATGTTGAAAATTTCTTTAGGTGCTTCTCAGCCATTCAGTATTCCTCAGTTGAGAATTCTTTGTTTTGCTCTGTTTCCCATTTTTAAATCGGGTTATTTGTTTCTCTGGAGTCTAACTTCTTAAGTTCTTTGTATACATTGGATACTAGCCCTCTATCAGATATAGGATTGGTAAAGATCTTTTCCTAATTTGTTGGTTCCCATTTTGTCTTATTAACAGTGTCTTTTGCCTTACAAAAAATTGCTTTGCAATTTTATGAAGTCCCATTTGCTAATTTTTTTTTTTTTTTGGATTTTCGAGACAGGATTTCTCTGTATAGCCCTGGCTGTCCTGGAACTCACTCTGTAGACCAGGCTGGCCTTGTACTCAGAAATCTGCCTGCCTCTGCCTCCCAAGTGCTGGATTAAAGGCATGTGCCACCACCTGCCGGCTATCCATTTGTTTTCTTCTTGATCTTAGAACATAAGCTATTGGTGTCCTGTTCAGAAATTTCCCCCTGTGCCTAAATGCTCAAGGATCTTCCCTACTTACTTTTCTATTAGTTTCAGTGTATCTGGTTTTATGTGGAGATTCTTGATCCACTTGGACTTGAGCTTTGTACAAGGAGATAAGAATGGACCAATTTGTCTTCTACATGCTAACCGCCAGATGAGCCAGCACCATTTTTTGAAAATGCTGTCTTTTTTCCAATGGATGGTTTTAGCTCCTTTGTAAAAGATCAGTGGCCATAGGTTTGTGGGTTCATTTCTAGATCTTCAATTCTATTCCATTGATCTACCTGCCTATCACTGTACCAATACCATGCAGTTTTTATCATAATTGCTTTGTAGTACAGCTTGAGGTCTGGGATGGTGATTCCACCAGAGGTTCCTTTATTGTTGAGAAGAGTTTTGGCTATCCTGGGCTTTTTGTTATTCCAGATGAATTTGCAAATTGCTCTTTCTAAGTCTGTGAAGAATTGAGTTGGAATTTTGAAGGGGATTGCATTGAATCTGTAGATTGCCTTCAAGATGGCCATTTTTATTATATTAATCCTACCAATCCACGAGCATGGGAGATCTGTCTTCTGAGATCTTCAATTTCCTTCTTTAGAGACTTGAAGTTTTTGTCAAACAGATCTTTTACTTGCTTAGTTAGATTCACACCAAGGTATTTTATATTATTTGTGACTATTGTGAAGGGTGTTGATTCCCTAATTTCTTTCTCAGCCTGTTTACCCTTTGTGAAGAGGAAGGCCACTGATTTGCTTGAGTTAATTTTATATCCAGCTAATTTGCTGAAGTTGTTTATCAGGTTTAGGAGCTCTCTGGTCAAATTTTTGGGGTCACTTAATTATACTATCATATAATCAGTAAATAATAATAATTAGACTTCTTCCTTTCCAATTCCTATTTCTTTGATCTCCTTTTGTTGTCTAATTGCTCTGGCTAGGACTTCAAGTACAATATTGAATAGATAGGGAGAGAGTGGGCAGCCTTGTCTAGTCTCTGATTTTAGTGGGATTGCTTAAAGTTTTTCTCCATTTAGTTTGATGTTGGCTACTGGTTTGCTGTATGTTGCTTTTACTATGTTTAAGTATGGGCCTTGAATTCCTGATCTTTCCAAGACTTTTATCATGAACGATGTTGGATTTTGTCAAATGCTCTCAGCATCTAATGAGATGATCATTGTTTTTTTTCTTTGAGTTTGTTTATATAGTGAATTACATTGATGGATTTCCATATACTGAACCATCCCTGCATCCCTGGGATGAAGCCTACTTGGTCATTATGGATGAACGTTTTGATGTGTTCTTGGATTCATTTTGCAAGAATTTTATTGAGTATTTTTGCATCAAAATTCATAAGGGAAATTGGTCTGAAGTTTTCTTTCCTTGTTAGGTCTTTATGTGGTTTAGGTATAAGAGTAATTGTGGCTTCCTAGAAAGAATTGGGTATAGTATCTCTGTTTCTATTTTGTGGAATAGTTTGAGGAGTATTGTTATTAGGTCTTCTTTGATGGTCTGATAAAACTCTGCACTAAACCTAACTGGTCCAGGGATTTTTTGGTTGGGAGACTATTAATGACTGTTTCTAATTCATTAGCAGATATGGGACTGTTTAAATCATTGATCTGATCTTGATTTAACTTTGTTACTTGGTATCTGTCTAGAAAATTGTTCATTTCATCCAAGTTTTCCAGTTTTTTTGAGTATAGGCTTTTGTAGTAGGCTCTCATGATTTTTTTGGATTTCCTCAGTGTTTATTGTTATGTCTCCCTTTTCATTTCTGATCTTGTTAATTAGGATACTGTCTCTGTGCCCTGTAGTTAGTCTGGCTAAGGGTTTATCTATTTTATTGATTTTCTCAAAGAACCAGCCCCTGGTTTGGTTGATTCTTTGTATAGTTCTTTTTGTTTCTATTTGGTTGATTTCAGCCCTGAGTTTGATTATTTCCTGCCTTCGACTCCTTTTGGGTGAGTTTGCTTCTTTTTGTTCTAGAGCTTTCAGATGTGCTGTCAAATTGTTGGTATATGCTCACTCCAGTTTATTTTTGTAGGCACTTAAAGCTATGAGTTTTCTTCTTAGGACTGCTTTCATTGTGCCCCATAAGCTTGGGTGTGTTGTAGCTTCATTTTCATTAAACTCTAGAAAGTCTTTAATTTCTTTCTTTTTTTCATCCTTGACCAAGTTGTCATTGATTAGAGTGTTGTTGAGCTTCCACGTATGTGTGGGCATTTTATTGTTTATACTATTATTGAGGAGCATCCTTAGTCCATGGTGATCTGATAGGATGCAAGGAATTATTTCAATCTTCTTGTATCTGTTGAGGTCTGATCTATGACCAGTTATATGGTCAATTTTGGAGAAGGTACCATGAGGTGTTGAAAAAAAGGTATATCCTTTTGTTTTAGGATAAAACGTTCTACAGATATCTGTTAAATCCATCTGTTTCATAACTTCTGTTAGTCTCACCATGTCTTTGTTCAGTTTCTGTTTCCATGATCTGGCCATTGCAGAGAGTGGGGTGTTGAAATCTCCCACTATTATTGTGTGTGGTGCAATGTGTGCTTTGAGCTTTAGCAAAGTTTCTTGTATGAATATAGTTGCCCTTGCATTTGGAGCATAGAGGTTCAGAATTTAAAGTTCATTTTATTAGATTGCCACGGACCGGGATTTCTCGCGGGGTCCCTGTTCTGCGGGACAAGGGATTCTGGCCAGGTGGGCAC
>NW_022196897.1:81988670-82005072 GCF_008632895.1 Mastomys coucha
AGGCAGGAGGCTGACTTTCCTTGAAGTTTTCGCCTCAAATACCGCCATCACGCAAGTGTGCATGGCATTAGATCATACCTTTGATGAATATGTAGTATCCCTCCTTATCTTTTTTGATCACTTTAGCGTGAAAATTGATTTTATTTGATATTAGAATGGCTACTCCAGCTTTTTTCTTGGGACCATTGGCTTGGAGAATTGTTTTCCATCCTCTTATTCTGTCTTTGTCACTCAGGTGGGTTTACTGTATGCAACAAAATGTTGGGTCCTGTTTATGTACCCAGTTTGTTAGTCTATGTCTTTTTATTGGGGAATTGAGTCCATTGATATTAATAGATATTAAGGAAAGGTAATTATTGCTTCTTGTTATTTTTTTATTATTTATTTTTTTGGATTTTTGAGACAGGGTTTCTCTGTATAGCCCTGGCTGTTCTGAGACTCACTTTGTAGACCAGGCTGGTCTTGAACTCAGAAATCAGCCTGCCTCTGCCTCCCAAGTGCTGGGATTAAAGGTGTACGGCACCACGTGGCTATCTTCTTTTAATTTTGTTTGAAAATTACTTTTTTTGCTTTTTCTAAGAATGTAGTTTCCCTCCTTTTGTTGAAGTTTTTCATTTATTACCCTTTGAAGGGCTGGATTCGTGGAAATATATTGTGTAAATTTGGTTTTGTCATGGAATACTTTGGTTTCTCCATTTATAGTAATTGAGGGTTTTGCTGGGTATAGTAGCCTGGGCTGGCATTTGTGTTCTCTTAAGGTCTGTATGACATCAACCCATGATCTTCTGGCTTTCATAGTCTCTAGTGAGAAGTCTGGTGTAATTCTTATAGGCCTGCCTTTATGTTACCTGACCTTTTTCCCTCACTGCTTTTAATATTCTTTCTTTGTTTTGTGCATTTTGTGTTTTGACTATTATGTGGTGGGAGGAATTTCTTTTCTGGTCCAGTCTATTTGGAGTTCTGTAGGCTTCTTGTATGTTCATGGGCATCTCTTTCTTTAGGTTCAGGTAATTTTCTTCTATAATTTTGTTGAAGACATTTACTGGTCCTTTAAGTTGGAGGTCTTCACTCTCTTCTATACCTATTATCCTTAGGTTTGGTCTTCTTAGTGTGTACTGGATTTCCTAGATGTTTTGAGTTTGGAGCTTTTTGCATTTTGTGTTTTCTTTGACTGTTGTGTCAATGTTTTCTATGGTATCTTCTGCACCTGAAATTCTCTTCAATCTCTTGTATTCTGTTGATGATGCTTGTATCTATGGTTCCTGACTTCTTTCCTAGGATTTCTATCTCCAGAGTTGTCTCTCTTTGTGATTTCTTAACTGTTTCTACTTCCAGTTTTTGGTCCTGGATGGTTTTGTTCAGTTCCTTCACCTCTTTTGTTGTGCTTTCTTGTAATTCTTTAAGGGATTTTTGTGATTCCTCTTTAAGGGCTTGAACCTGTTTACCTATGTTCTCCTGTATTTCTTTAAGGGAGTTATTCATGCTCTTCTTAAATTCCTCTATCACCATCATGAGATATGATTTTATATCCAAGTCTTGCTTTTCTGGTGTTTTGGGATATCCAGGACTTGCTGTGTTGGGAGTACTAGATTCTGATGAAGCCAAGTAGACTTGGTTTCTGTTGGTAAGATTCTTGCATTTGCCTTTTGCCATCTCTTGATCTCTGGTGTTAGATATTCTTGCTCTCTCTGGCTGGAGCTTTTTCCTCCTGTGTGTCTGTAAGCCTGTGTCAGCACTTCTGGGAGATCAGCTGTCCTCAGGTAAGACCTGTGTGCAGTGGGCTGTGGATCAGCTGTCCCTCCTGAGTCGTGGGGTCAGAACAAACCCTGGAGACAGGCTCTCTGCTTGCAGGGAAGGGGCAGAGAGGGCTGTGGATATGCAGAACCTCCTCCTAGGTGAAGAGGGAGGTAGAAAAGATCCTGTACTGGCTGTCCTGCTGATTCTGAGGCCTGTGCCTCCTGGCTGGTCCGGCCTCCTCCTAGGTCGAAAGGTAAATATTAACCTGATCCTGACAGTGTTTGTTATGAGCAGGCACTACTTCCTCTGGAAAAGAATTCTTAAGACAGGCAACAACTGTAAGGAGAATGAGCACAAAGAGAAAGGGAGGGATAATCCCATACTATACATCGAGATTTCGGCAAGGAAGAGAACATGCATCCAGAGGTCAGGGTTCCACATGTTCTCTGGGGATATCCAGGGGCCAAATATAGCAGCTTCCTCCCAAAATTGGTCGAGGTCTTGAGTCTTTTTGTTTGTTTGTTTGTTTGTTTGTTTGTTTGTTTGTTTGAGACAGGGTTTCTCTGTATATCCCTGGCTGTCCTGGAACTCACTCTGTAGACTAGGCTGGCCTCGAACTCAGAGATTCGCCTGCCTCTGCCTCGAGGTCTTGAGTCTTAACCTTGAGACCACAAGTAACCATAAGGGTTTTCAGAACCCTAATCCAGGGTTCCTTGATAGTAGAGGAGAGGGAACCCATGATGACTAGCACAAAAGAGACAAACAATGAACAAATCTGATAAATATAACAGAAGAAGCAATAAAAATCAAGGTGTATTAAGCAGGGGACTCCCTCACGTGTAGTTCAAAGGCCTTATGCCTGGATGGTATACCGAAGAAGGAAAAGGCATTTGGGAGCTGATCCCTGGTACCACCACCTGAGAAACCAGCTCCAATGTGAGGTACCAGAATGAATACAAACCACAAGTGAAAATGAGGAGACAAAGACAAAGAAGACAGAAAAGATGGCTGCTGCACGATTATGGCAACAGACTAAATCATGACAAAGAAAAGTATAAAGATGGCCACTTGATGCTCGCTGCATGCTCACTTGCCTCATGATTGCCTCTTGCTTGTTGCAAGTTCAACCTCAAATTGAACTGAGATCAAAAGTGAGAATACCAGGACAGACAGACAGAAAAGACAAAGAATGGCTTTTCCTTCAGTCTCTGCTCCATACTTTTCTCTGTATTTCCTCCCATGAGTATTTTGTTCCCCCTTCTAAGAAGGAGTGAAGCATCCAGACTTTGGTCTTCCTTCTTCTTGAGCTTCATGTGATCTGTGAATTGTATCATGGGTTTTCTAAGCTTTTGGGCTAATATCCACTTTTCAATGAGGGCATACCATGTGCATTCTTTTGTGACTAGGTTACCTCACTCAGGATGATATTCTCCAGATCCATCTATTTGCCTAAGAGCTTTATGAAATCATTGTTTTAAATAGCTGAGTAGTACTCCATTGTGTAAACGTACCATATTTTCTGAATCCATTTCTCTGTTGAGGGACATTTGGGTTCTTTCCAGCTTCTAGCAACTCTAAATAATGCTACAATAAATATAGTGAAGCATGTGTCCTTATTACATGTTGGAGCATCATTTGGGTATATGCCCAGGAGTGGTATAGCTGGGTCCTCAGATAGTCCTATGTCCAATTTTCTGAGGAACTGCCAGACTAATTTCAACAGTGGTTGTACCAGCTTGCAATCACACCAACAATGGAGGGGTGTTCCTCTTTCTCCACATCCTTTCCAGCATCTGCTGTCACCTGAATTTTTGATCTTAGTCATTCAGACTGGTGTGAGGTGGAACCTGTGGATCCATCCCATATGAGACACTACTGCGAATGCCAAGAAGTGCTGTCTCCTGAAAGGTTCTTCTAGAGTCTGACAAATACAGAGGCATATGCTTGCAGCTAACCAATGGACTGAACACAGTGTCCCCAATGGGGGAGTTAGAGAAATGACTGAAGGAGCTGAAGGGGTTTGCAACCCCATAGGAAGAACAATAATGCCAACCAACCAGATCCCCATCCTACCCCTAGAGCCTCCAGGAGCTAAACCACCAACCAAAGAGTACACATGGAGGGACCCATGGCTCCAGCCACATATGTAGCCTTGTTGGTCATCAGTGGGAGGAGAGACCCTTGGTCCTGGGAAGGCTTGATGTCCCAGTGTAGGGGAACACCAAGGCAGGGAGGTGGAACTGGGTGAGTGGGTTGAGGAGCACCTTCATTGAAGCAGGGGGGAAGGAAGATGGCATAGGGGCTTTTCAGAGGGGAAACCAGAAAAGGGGAAAACATTTGAAATGTAAATAAACATCCAGGTAGAGAGAGAGAGAGAGAGAGAGAGAGAGAGAGAGAGAGAGAGAGAGAGAGAGAGAGAGAAGATAGAAATTATGTCCACAGGCTCACCTTCTCAGGATCGACAGCATAAAACACTAAGGTGCCAACTCAACAAAAAAGCAACTAATAGCGGTACTACGAGAAGAAGAAGAACAGATCACGCCAAACCACAACCACATTCCTTGCAGCAACAGGCCAAAACTAGCCCCCAGAAAAGGAGGTTCGCAAGCAGCCACAAAAACGAGAATGGTAAGGTAGTCCATCGACCACATTAGGCACCAGATGTTGTCTGTGCCCTGGACAGCTCTCCACAAGACACTACCTGCTCTTGGGTGTTGGAGATGAGTTGGCGCAGAGTCAATGATGACAGACTCAGGGAGCAGGTGAGAAATGCTGCACCAAGCTCATCTGAGCACTGCTGCAAGCTCCTTTAATACCCTCCACCCATTATCCAAGAAACATCTATTCTAAACAGTAGTTCCTGATTGGCTGGCATTATTTGCACCAGCAATCCTTGCTCTCTCAGGCAGGCCTAACTTAGGTCCTCCTGCAGAAGATGCTTTTGCAGCTGCACAGCCCCCAGTGTTTACATAGAGGCAGCCCTGCCATTCCTGCTACAGCCTAGCATCTATGCAAGGGTGGGGGCTACTCTCAAATGAAACATATTTAAATATGGGAACATGTTTGTGACTCATTTATAACTAATGTTTAGTTTATTTCTACTAAAATATCCATTCCATAGTCAATCCTTAGACATGAAGGAAGTCAAGTACAAATGTGACAATTGGGTAAGACACAGAGGAGACAGGAACACAAACTGTGACTTAACCAAAGCATCTCACTACCCATTACCCATTAGAATGTAACAACAATGGAGAGAGACGGAACCTGTGAGACTATCTTTATTAAGGTACATGGACACTGCATTATACATTAGACTTTCCACAGATTGCTCTGGGTGATCTAGCTTAGAGAACACATTGAGGAGAGTGATTTTATTTTACTTTATTCTTTTGCTTATTACAAACTAGGTTTTGTAGTATTTACTATCTGTTAGGTAGATTGAATTTAGGGTCAGGCAATTAGAAACAAACTGACTATTTTGCTTAAATTAAACAAAAAATAAAATAGAAATTGGGGAGGAAACTACATTTCTGTATATCAGCTTTCTATGTCAGACAGTGATTAATATTATAGCATGGGATCCCTCTCTTAATACTCCTATCATTTATCCCCTGACATTCTCTATTGTAAAAGCACAAGTCTTTATCATATAGAATTTGTGTTGTGTTAGCACAATGGTTGGCTTCTGAAGTTTTGCATAAGAAGTACTGAGCGATCAGTATTTGTGTATTCTAAAGGCCAACTACCAAGAAACTTATTTTGAAACTGAATTCCCATGGTAGTCATGTCTTTTCAGACTTAATATATCTTTAAGCTTTTTAAATGCACATTTAGTAGAGAAACCTACATTGAAGATTGTTGATGTCCTTTCATATGGGGATGAAGTAGAGAAAATGAGTAAACAAAAATTAAGAATTATTGTAGCCACTCACTAACTCCATTTCTTTAGTTATATTATACTCATTGCAGTAGACGATCCTCGTGTATTTTCTACAATTCCTCATAATTCTGGGCCATTTCTCAAACAAATTTACTTTGTTAGTCAAAAAACCTATACCAACCATCTTTAACAAATGAAACAAATCAAAACAAACAAGAAAAACAACAAAAACACTATATAAGGGACTCTTGAACACACAAAAATGAAAAATACATTAGGATGTTTACTAGGAAAGATTATTAGAGCATTGTTGCTCTTTAAATATATTTGTTCCAAACCAATTCCTAGACACATCATATGCTCAGCTCAAGTGTAGGTAGAATACTTTTTGTTGGTCAGTTTAAGACATATTAGATAGTTATTTTCCTATGAATAATATGAAAAGAATTTTTAGAAAGAATACTAAACGTATATTACTTTAAAGTACCTTAGACTCCGTATGAAGACATGAATTGAAACATTTAAGTTCTGCTACTGTGCCTGCCTTCCTGTACACATTAGAATAAATGAGTGTGTGTAGGTAGGTAAAGATAGATAGTCAAATAAATAAAGAAAATAAATGATAGGTATATTTAATGTTATTATCATGAATTCTTCCAGTTTATGTCAACAAAATATGTGTAGAGTATGTGTATAAGTTCCCATTTCAAAAAAATTAAATTTCAGTTTATCATAGTATTATATAACTAAGACATTACATCATAAGTCACACCCACTTCTTTGCATACATTTTTATTCCTCTGTTTCATACTAATACTAGATGTTGCATCAAAGAGGAGACTTACAAGAAGACACAAAGCAAGGGGTTTTATAAGAAACAGCAATTTCAGCCTTTAAGAGTCTGATACTGGAGGATTGTAAATTGAAACTCATCTTGGAGTATATAGTGAGTTTGTTTCTCAAGAAGGAGAACAATTATAAAAATTGAAAAATAAACACATTAAAATGATTTTTCTCAGGAATATTTTATGTCACAATGCTCTCTTCAGATATTGTTTATTTTACTTCTCTTTGCTTATCTATTATGGTTCCTAGTTTTATGTTTCTATGGGTTTTGTGTATGTTTGTGTGTGTGTGTGTGTGTGCGAAAGTGTGAATATGTGTATGTTTCTTCCTTCTTTTGTTCTTGTCTCTTTGTTTTATTCTGGTTTGTTCTTTTTTCAATTTGTCTGTTTTGTAAAGAGAAAGATAAAGACAGGGTGGAGTTGGGTGAGTGGAGCAATGGAGAGGATCTGGAGGTTAAAGAGGGACGGAAAATTGTTCAGAATATACTGTACAAAAGAATATTTTCAGTAACAAAGTTTTCCCAACCTATCGGCAATATAAGGGTTAATTATGGGAGAAGTATATGGAAAGTATCAAAAATTAGCAAACTCTAGGTAAATGCTCAGGTGTAATCATAATCCTTATGAACATAGGACACATTCCAGTATATTCTATTGTATCTGATTACATAGTTACAGAATTGCAGAGTCACAAGCCACCTCAGTAGATACATTGCTTATCCATCTGTGCCTACTTCCTCTCACCTCTCCTGTCACTGTCAACCCCAGGACTGTCACATTTCAGAGCCTGTTTTTCTTTAGTGAGGATTTATGATCATTGCTGTAAAGCAATCCAAAGAGGAGGCCTAGAAGCTCATTTTGCTCAATACACTGAATATATACATGCCACAAAATCAGCTACCTGGTGAGTTAAAACCCCATAATTGCTATAGCAAGAGGAAAATTACTCAGGCAGATTTGGTTAGCCACAGTAACAAGACTTACAACCTTTATGAAGGCCTTTGGGCCCTAATTATTCAGCAGCTGCTGCCAGAGCTAAAACATACCCAAGTCTCCAACAGTTAATTTGCATTTCCTTTCCCCTTAAGCAAGCTGCCTTTCTTCTGTGTTACCTGACCTATTTTTTGAGTCAATAACAAAGCTTTCCTTGTGTTCTAACTTAAACACAAGAGAGACAACTCTCTCTCTCTCTCTCTCTCTCCCTCCCTCCCTTCATTCCTTCTTTTTTTTTTTTTAAGAAATACATTCTTCTACATTAAACAGAAATTCTGGAGATCAAGGAATCCTTACATCCTAGAAACCAGTATAGCTCTGAACATAGATAAATACCAAGTGCTTTTAGAAAATAAGATTAAAATGTAATATGTGGGTATCAATGTATTTACTAACATGCATCTGACACCTTTTAATCTACACTGCTGTTTGATAGAAATACATGAATCTATACTTATGTATGTACATAGATATACAAATATAAGAGAGAGAGAGAGAGAAAGAGAGAGAAATAGAAAGGGTGAGATATTGCTATATGCATATTTACTGGTGGGATAACGTACATAATTTTTGAAACCTTATGAAAGTTCTTGAAAAGTTTTGATTACTAATATTTAAAATCAAAGTTAAGAGTTCAAGGATATGCTGTAGCTGTATTCTAGCTGAGTAATGCCTCGCGAGCATTACTGAATCAGTCAGTTAAGCTGGGCATTTAGGATGCTTCAGAGAAGCTCATGCACACTATAAAGGAAGCAGCCAGGACCCAAGGATTTATCAGAACCAAAGTGATGACTCAGTAGATAAAGGAGCATGCACCCTAAAAACCTGAGTTCAATTTCTGAAGCTTAGTGAAAGTGGAAGGAGAGAATTGTTTTCACAGTGTTGCTTTCTGACTGCAATCTGCGCACTTCGGCATACATCACCACCGTATGTACATGCATTGGGAGAGTGCTCTTCTTGCTTAGACAACAAAGATGAAGGTTTTAGCTGAGTCATTCTGTACACTTCCTCAGCTGCTCATTCTTGGTGGGAATGGTAATTGTATATGTACACTAGTTCATTGCACAATAATTGCCTAGATGGTTTATTGAGTTCAACAAACTCTTGTGTGTGCTTAAAAACACTAACAGCCATTAGTACTACATAATGTGTAGTGTATCCCTATGTAGAGCAATCTATAAAATGCATG
The DNA here is from genome assembly GCF_008632895.1 of Mastomys coucha. NCBI lineage: Eukaryota > Metazoa > Chordata > Mammalia > Rodentia > Muridae > Mastomys > Mastomys coucha. Next base: position 81,997,318 of record NW_022196897.1, read on the forward strand.
CAAACACACATACATATGTGTGTGTGTGTGTGTGTGTGTGTGTGTACGTACATGCAAGGTGATATGTGTGTGTGTGTGTGAGAGAGAGAGAGAGAGAGACAGAGAGAGAGAGAGAGAGAGAGAGAGAGAGAGAGAGAGAGAGAGACAGAGAGAGAGAGAGAGAGAGAGAGAGAAGAGATTCAGGGAAAGGTGGTCCAGTGACCAACCCAACTTGGGGTCCATCTCAAGGGGAGGCTCCTGAAACTATTACTGATGCTATGGTGTGCTTACAGACAGGAGCCTAGCACAGCTGTCCTCTGAGAGGCCCAACAAGCAGCTGACTGAGACAGATGCAGATACTTACACCAAACCACTGGACTGAAGTCTGGGACCCTGGTTGTTGAATTAGAGAAAGGCTGGAGGAAGCTGAGGAGGTGGGTGCCCCATATGAAAACTAGCAGTCTCAACTAATCCAGTTCCCTGAGATCTCTCAGACGCTGAGACACCAACCAGGCAGCATACATGAGCTGGTCCGAAGCCACCTAACACATATACAGCAGAACCTCAGTGGAAGAAGACATGCCTAATCCTGGAGAGACTTGAGGCTCCAGGGAGTGGTAGGTTTGGTGGCAGTGGGGAACATCTTCCAGAGACCTGGAAGGGAGGGATGAGGAATGGGAAGAGGAATTGTAGGAGTATGGACCAAGAGAAGAGAGCACCTGGACTGTAAAAACATTAAAGTACTCATTTTTAAAAGATATTACTACCTCTGCTACTATTACATTTACCAGAAGGACTAAGGATTTGAAGCCCTAGGAAAAATGTGGATCTCTTCTAAAAACAACAACAACAAATAAATAAACAAAACAAAACAAAACAAACTCTATTGTATTATCTGTAGATACTAGTTTAAAAGAGAGGATCAAGTAAACTCTACTGTATATAATGGCTTGCTGAAATAAATAGCACAAGTTAAGTAAAAGTGAGATCTGTCAAAATCTAGCTCCTGATTAACGTTAAGCCAGGAAGGACACTTTGAGAGATGGGAGAAACCCTTCCAATTTACAGTGAGAACCTCCTCCTTCAGTGAGTGTACACTGAGTGAGTGTAAGAAGAGAGAAAATAAGGCTGGTCCTGCCTTGTCAGTGGCTTAATTATTTTCCCATCTATGCTTGCTTTTGAAGTTTATCAGAGCAAAGTACTGTGGGCAGCCCAGCTGTCACTGTTATCATTGTGGCTTGTAGTGTTATAGTCCTGATTCCCATTGTAATGCAATTAATCTTTCGCTTTGCACTAATGGATGAACAAGCATATTTACTGCAGCATAAAATTCTAATTATTTTTTGAACAGATGCACATGAGGAGTGTAAATTAATGGCAAGTGACAATTGTGATAAATGTCTACTATATCTTTAAATGTCAGGATTCCCAAGCTATCATATGAGCCTGGGCTTGACTGTAAATGCTGTATGGGCTGCATTTACCTGGGCTAGGAAAAGTCATCATCCTAAACGACCTCTTATTCCAGGATGGCTTACATGCACACTGCTCACACATTGTACTGCCTAGGGTGTGTTTCGCAGAGTGTCCTTCTCCATGGGCTGTTCTTTAGCTATTGTTCCTCCAAAGGTTTTAAAAGTCATCCATCATGAGTGGTTATGACTTAATGGCTGAAACCACTGCAACAAAGTAGACTTCACATTTTTCTTTTGTGGACATTCTCCTAGCTCCACATGAAAGTATTCTCACTAAAAACCTTGAAAAGGGCATTTGTAATAGAAAATTTTAACCAACAAAAAAATGGATCAAAAGAAGCCAACGTGTAGACCATAACAAATGGTTTTATTTATATGTTTAATTAATTTATAACTAGGATATTTTTCTTTCACTGAAAATACACATTTTTCTTACAATATAATCTAATTAGAGTCCCTGTCCCCCTCCTCTCCCATCCAGTTCCATTCCTTTCCTGTCTCTTATTAGAAAAAGAAATCATTTTAAGATTAATAATAAAATAAAGTTGTATTGAACTCATTGGTACAGGAAAAGAAATTTTGAACAGGGCATCAACTGCAAAGTACCATTGGTAAATGGGGCCTGATAAAACTGAGACGTTTCTGTTTGGCAAAGGCTCCAGCTTTCAGACAATGTAACAGCCTACAGAACGGAAACAAGCCTGTCACAAATGAGCAGTCCCTCCTTTGGAGTTTGCCTTCTAGCCATCTTCCTTGATGCTCCTCATGTACTCTCTGTCAGCTGACTCTGTCCTTCACATATAGTCATGGTCTTTACGAATTTACATTATTTTATTTCGCATTGGCTGTACCTTCATAGGAATATCATAATAGCTATGCAGTATCTCATAAGAAGACAGAAAAAGGACATGCCTTCTTCTTGGCAACAGAAGGACACGGCACGGAAAAACAGACGTGAAAGTTTGCAGAAGGGAAATCAAGCAGACTTTCACTGGTGTGTATTTTATTTACAATGTTTCTTAGATTGATTTCAGAGATTCTAAACAAAATCTAAAATCTAATAGAAAGGGAGAAAGGTGAAGTCATATGCCATTTGCATTGCCTTTATATGAAATGTCCCACATTGGCTCACATGTTGAATGCTCGGTTCCCAGCTGTTGCTGCTGTTCTAGGGAGTGTTGGCACTAAATAGAGGAGTCTGGTCAGTGGGGGGTGTATATCTGAAGGGTTTATCTAGAGTCCCATGTTTTCATCTCTGCTTCTGCTTCTTATGTAGCATAAGGTGAATACTCTTTACCACAGATCCATACTGTCACGTTTTTGCTCATTATGGGTCCAGAAACATTGTACCTCAGAAATTCTTAACAAAACAAATGATTCCTCCACTTAGGTTGCTACCAAAAGTTTATTTCCCACAGCTGTGGAAAGCTAACTGCTATGGAAAGTGTTAATTTTGAAAGGACACAGAACTTTAGCTTGAGCTTGAGCCTACCAACACTTTGGCACTAAATGCAAATGACTGAGAAATAACTGTTTCCTCTGTGTATGTATACTCGTCTATGTGTAGAAATCAGCCACACAGAGACAAGAAGATCACTGGACACTTGGAAGGCCCTGATAAAACGGACCACTTAAAGTACTACCCTGAAATAAGCGTTGCTTCACAAATAAAATAGCTCTGTAACTTTTGAAGGTGCTTGTGGCTTTTTAGTCTTTCTTTTTTTTTTTATTAGATATTTTCTTTATTTACATTTCAAATGATATCTCCTTTCCCAGTTTCCCCTCTGGAAAAAAATATCCTGTTCCTTCCCCCTTCCCCCTGCTCACCAACCCACCCTCTCCTGACCCTGGCATTCCCCTATACTGGGTCATAGAACCTTCATAGGACCCCTCTTCATCATCTCCCACTACTGAGATGCTTCAGCATAATCTGCTACCTTCTCACATTTCAAATTCATGTAGGGCTACTGAAAGGCAGTGAGAAAAGAAACTCTCTTGGTCAGAATTTCAGAATGGCAGGTGTTTTCTACCCGTGCTGTATGTCAATATAAAAACGTAACCAATGTATATTGCATACACTTTTTATTCTTATGCTACTTGTTCCTTAAAATGTGAAATAGTTACTCATATTTTAATTATCAGTATACTGCATATGACACAGTGTTTACCCAAAATATTTCAATGTTAGTACAGTTTGTACATTCAATATAGTTTGTAGTAATTATTATTTGCATGTTTTGTATGTGAAATTTCCCTCAAAGGCTCATGCATTGAATGCTCAGTTCCCAGCAATAGCTGGGAACTGTTACTGTTTTAGGAAATAATGGGGCTTTATATTTATATTCTTAGGTAATTTATGTACATATCTATTTTTATGTAACTTACATACAATTTATGCAAGTAAATTGTACAGTTTGTACAGTTAGAACAATATTAGTTGACTGAGGTACAAATACGTTTTTTTAAATATTTTTAATAATCTATGGGATACTTAAAAATCTAATAAAAATTAAAGTAAAATAGAACATGGAATATATACAATATGTTTCTCTCATATAAGTTTATATAATTTCACTCTCTATTTACTTTAGAAGCCGAGATGGCTAGTGTTTATATCAACCTGACACAGGGTAGGGTCATCTAGGATGAGGGAAACTTAGCTAAGAAAGTTCCTCTATCAGATGACCCAGAGGTAGAACAACTAACATTTAGGATTTTAGAAACACATCCAATAAAAGATACCTCCTAAATATTAGTAAATAAGACCACATATCTGATTTTCTCATATGAAAGTATCACCTAGAAAAAAATAAACCCATAGAGATGCCACCTATTTAATCACATAAAAAAACCTAACAATTTTTTATCCTTAATGCTCACTGATATATTAGAGATGATGCCTACCTACAATGTGAGCAAAAACTCACTTAATTAAGCTCTAGAATGTATGAGTTGTGAGCCACCATGTGGTTGAGGGATTTGAACTCAGGACCTTCGGAAGATCAGTCAGTGCTTTTAACTGCTTAGCCATCTCTCCAGCCACGAAAATTTTTTTAAGTGTCAAGTAGAATCTTTTTTTTTTAAAAAAAATAATGGTTGTTTTATTTATTTACATTTCAAATGTTATCCTCCTTCCCAGTTTCCCTGCACAAGCCTCCAGTCTCCTCCCTCTCCTCTGGCTGTATGAGGATGCTCCCCACCTGCCCACCCACTCCTGCCTCAACGCCCTAGCATTCCCCTACCCTGAGTCATGGAGTTTCCACAGGACCAAGTGACTCCTGTCTCATTGATGCCAGAAAAGGCAATCCTCTTCTACATATCCAGCTGAAGCCATTAGTCCCCCATGTACAGTCTTTGGTTGATGGTTTAGTCCCTGGGAGCTTTGGGAGGTCTGCTATAGGGTTGCAAACGCCTTCAGATCCTACAGTCCTTCCTCTAACTTCTCCATTGGGGTCCTCATGCTCAGTTCGATGTTGGACTGCGAACATCTGCATCTGTCTAAGTGTCAAGTAGAATCCTTTAAAGGATCATATGACATTAGGTATGTTGATCACTGTGATGAGTCACCAAATAATTAGATAATTTTCTCCAAAATAATAGTAATAATAATATCAACAGAATAAGACATTTTTCTAATTGTACAGGTGACCATATTTTTTCCTTGATCTATATGTTTCTGATTCATATTAATTTGAATGAGGGGGATTGTATGAATATTAAAGCAGAGCTCTGATCTAGAGGTCCTGGAAGCCCCATGTCCTCTCACACCGTATGAAAGGCTTTAAGGACAAAACATAGACTTAATAGTTTCTGAATTAATCTAAGCCACCATATCAAATTATGTGAACACAGTGAGTATGCTTTCAATCTACACAGTAAATTTATTGTTCTGTTTACATAAAGGCACTACTTGCTTAGAAGGGGCTGTGTCCTATAGATAAAGCAAGTTAATTACAGGTAGAATATTTTAAAGTATTTAATGTGTATTAATCACTAGTCAATACTTACAAGTAAATGCATTTATAAGTCACTGGGGAAGATAATCAATGTGCCATATTTCTGCATGATACAAGTTTACTATAAAATTTTACTTTTTATTATATAGTAAATGTAAGTCCATTGTGACTGGTAGGATTCTAGTGATTGCTAATTATTTTAGAAATTTGTGACTATAAACTCAAGCTCCCAACTCCTTTATTGTTGTTTCCTGTATAACATATTTGAAATTTTGGTAAAGAATATTATATGTTATAGCTGAATGTGAGAGAATAATTTCATCTTCACCTTATCAGATATAATTCATATGCTCAAAACACATAGGATAGCTGTCAATAGCAAAACTTCTCTCTATCACCCATCCCTATGAGTTTAAGATAAGCTTTTAAAATATAATCTCCAGAGCACATGTCAAATACCAAGGCTTCACCTCAATTCCACAGAAAAGAATGTCTTTCTGTGGATTATGTCAGGGGCCAGAATCTGTCTCTATTTTTGTGAAATGTGATTTTAGAGGAATTTTCCCTTCTTTTCTCCAACATTTTATCATTTACTGTCTTTACTTGGAGCTGCATATAAAAAAGAAATATTTTTGCCTTAGAGCAACTTTCATCTGTTATATTCTCAGATATTTGTAACAAAATGGTTCACAAAGAAAAGGTTAAAGTAATTTAAATATAAATTAACCAAGCTGATATTTGTATGGCAATATACAATGTTTAAAGTAATTCTCCTAGAAGACTCTTGCTGATGTAACTTTGTAGCTGTAGCTGGGAATTTTAGACCCAAGACAAAGAACAAAGAAAGTTCTGAAGTATTATTGAGTTTTAAGATAATAATAAGTTTAGTCATTGATGAAATAAGGAAGTGAACTATCTATCCAGACTGGCATCCCAAAGAGTGCTTCAGGGACAGTTTACTGACACCCTGTATGAAACAATGTCCCCTCAATTTCTCACTGTCTCATAAGCTCTTATGAAGTGCAATAAGCTTTTTCATATAATTTTACACATGAATTCATACAGGTGACTCAGAAGTAAGATGATTCATTTTCTTAATAGTTCAGGTAAAGTGATTGTGTTACAATAATTATATTCATATAATTAAAACATGGATAATTCACAAATGTTGACAACCAAAGGAACAAAGACATGTCTGAAAAAACAAATTGAATAGATTTTTTATGGAAAATATGCAACAGATAAATTTGGTCATTCAATGTATTAACTTAATATTTATTGTGTTTTGTTAATTTTAAAAATTCAGTTATATATAATAGATTCAAAAATCTATACATATTTGTCTTGTACAATATGTCTTAAAGCATATATATGTCTATATACATATGCTTACATATATAATTATTGGAAACCAAATCTAACTAATTAAAAAATGTATCATTGCATGTAATTGTGTTGAGAATATATAACATCTATTATCTTAGAATTATTCAAGAATATACTACACCATCACAGGTTAAATAACCCAATTAATAGAAGGAATAAGTTGAATGAGATATATTTTATAGCATGTCACTGTAGCTAGTGATAATATACAGTACGTGAACAAATACTTTCATAAATCTAATGTAATAATTAAGTTGATCAAATTGAATGAATTAAAAAATACCATAGAGCTTTAATGAAACATGCACTTAAGCAAACAAGATATGTCAACTAATAAAAGCAATTGCCACCAAGCATAAAGACTGTGTTCAATATGAGGAAACCACAGAGTAGAAGAACAGAAGAGAATCTCAAATGTTCTGTAATCTGTAAACATGTACCTTGGCATGCACCTACCCCTTCAAAAATCAATCAGTTAAATAACTAATGAGACACAACTTGGGAATGTTAATGATGCTATTTCCAAGAATTTTGCTTAAGAAGAGAAGACTCACTTTAAATAAAAGGCACACCAACCTCTGTGCTAGCATATCAAACTAAAGGAAAAGGAGGAAAAGGTAAAAATCAGTCAAATACCAGATTTTACCAGATTTCCTTCTTGTTGGTCAGCAGAAATTTAAAATAAAGGAAAATAGTTTATCCTTACTGGTTACAGAGAATTGAATGATACCAGATATAAGCATAATTTTGAGAGTAAGTTGTAGGGTGTTCCTTAGCTTAATATGTACATTAAAAAGCTCCCTGAGAGCAGTAGCATCACACATATCTTGGTAGTAACCAAGAGCTCCTTAATTGGACTTCATGCTTTCTCAAAAAGATGGAAATTGGCCAGGCATGGTGGTGCATGCCTTTAATCCCAGCACTTGGGAGGCAGAGGCAGGTGGATTTCTGAGTTCGAG
>NW_022196897.1:82005231-82030336 GCF_008632895.1 Mastomys coucha
TATATATATATATATATATATATATATCCTTATACCTAAAAATAAATACTGTAGCCTCAACTTACATTAAAAAATTTTTATTGTGGATGCCAGCAAGTGCTGGCTGACAGGAGCCTGCTATAGCTGTTTCCTGAGAGGCTCTGACAGTGCCCGACTAATACAGAAGTAGAGGCTCACAATCACCCATTGGACTGAGTACAGGGTCCCCAATGAAGAGCTAGAGAAAGAACCCAAGGAGCTGAAGGGGTTGCAGCTTTTTAGGAGGAACAACAATATGAACTAACTAGTACCCTCAGAGCTCCCAGGGACTAAACCACCATCCAAAGAGTACACATGGTGGGACTCATGGCTCTAGCTGCATATGTAGCAGAGGATGGCCTAGTTGGTCATCAATGGGAGGAGAGGCCCTTGGTCCTATGAAGGTTCTATGCCCCAGTGTAGGGGAATGCCAGAGCCAGGAAGCAGGAGAGGGTGGGTGGTTGTGCAGGGGGAGGGGGGAGGGAACAGGTTTTTGGTTTTTTGGGGGAGGGGAAAATGGAAAAGGGGATATCATTCAAAATGTAACTAAAGAAAATATATATAAAAAAAAAAACAAAATTTCCTCTGTAACAGTCAGTGATGATTACAAAAAGCCACAACCAATCAAAATGCAGAGTTGTGAAACACAGTCCCAAGATAAATGTGTGTATTTCAGCTCTTTCACTGAGACTCAGGGATGTGTGGGGTGATGGACAGAGGATTGTTCCAGTCACAGGAAAACAGAAAAGTTTAATTCAAAGTAAGTGATCTCCAGAATTTCATTCCTAGTATACTCAAGTTAAGGAGCTGACCAGGAAGGTAAAAAGAGTTATAGAAGTGTATCTAGAAACAAAGAATTGAGGATTATCATCTAGAGAAGGAAATTGTTGAGAAAAATATCAAAGAGAGCATTTTCACACTTCAGTCTTAAAATGTACAGAAAACAGAAATTTTGCATTCACAGAAAAATAAGACTCGGAACAGATGTCAGTTTACATATCCCACTAATATCTACTACTTAAAATCCTTGCATTTTGATTACTCTTCTGTTACTACAATAAGCCACCATGACCAAGGCAACTTATACAAGAAAGCAAGTAATTTGGTAAACAAAGGAAGAAGGAAAGGAAGGAAGGAAGAAAGGAAGGAAGGAAGAATAAGAAAAGAAGTCTGGGAAGAGTTGGGGAGAGCAAAGAAAATTCTCGAAAACTAAAAAAAAAAAAAATTAAATAAACTAAGAAAGGAAAGATAGGCATAAATATTAAAGTAACTGAATAAAAAATTCCAGAAATCAATCCTCATAAGCATGTCCAATTTATATAGCAATGGAGCAAAAACAGTTCAGTAATGAAATGATACATCTTTCCTAACAACGACTTGTCAGTCATCAGATATTGTTGTCCATACAAGCGATCACCAAACCAAGCGCATCTGACCTATGGCATCTAACTCAGAATTTGGCCAAGTGGAACTTGGGCTTAAATTTAAGACACAGAAACTTTGAAAAAATATTTTGATCCTAGTGCTAAACTGAAATGACCCTTAAAACAGGACATGTGTAGTAGAAAATTTAAATTGGAGCTTCATTAAAGTAAAATTTTGCCTTCTGAATATCTTCAATAAAACAGCAAACAAAAAAGCTACAGAACAAGAAAAAAAAGAGAATACTAATAGAAATTTAACATATAGAAAATATGAGACAGACAATTCAACAAAACTGTGGATAAAATCAGGATATATACATTGTCAATTCACTAGAAAAATTTTAATAAATAAAACAGAGAGCACAAAATACAGAAAGATTAACCGGATAATTAGTTTTAAGGATATTTGATATAAAAGCTACTATCTACCTGTCTATGTATCATATATACAAGACTACAATTAAAACTTTAAACATTGAAAATATTACCACAATAGTGTCTGGATTTGGTGATTGAATATGGGAAGGATTCCGAGGTGCGGTAGTCTCTGGATTGTCCTTCCTTCAGTCTCTGCTCCATACTTTGTCTCTGCAATTCCTTCCATAGGTATTTTATCCCCCACTTTAAGAAGAATCGACATAACCACACTTTGGTCTTTCTTCTAGAGGTTCTCGTGGTTTGTGGATTGTATCTGGGGTATTCTGAGCATCTGAGTTAATATCCACTTATCAGAGAGTGCATACCATGTGTGTTCTTTTGTTCCTGGGTTACCTCACTCAGGATGATATTCTCCAGATCCATCCATTTCCCTAAGAATTTCATAAATTCATTGTTTTTAATACCTGAGTAGTACTCCATTGTGTAGATATACCACATTTTCTGTATCCATTCCTCTGTTGAGGAACATCTGGGTTGTTTCTAGTTTCTGGTTATTATAAATAAGGCTGCTATGAACATGGTGGAGCATGTGTCCTTATTACATGTTGGAGCATCTTCTGGGTAATATGCCCAGGAGTGGTATAGCTGGGTCCTCAGGTAGAACTATGTCCAATTTCCTGAGGAACAGCCAAACTGATTTCTAAAGTGGTTGTGCCAGCTAACAATCCCACCAGCATTGAAGAAGTGTTCCTCTTTCTCCACAAACTCACCAGCATCTACTGTCACCTGAGTTTTGGATTTTTTTTTCCACAGACCACTCAATTCATCCAGATGACTCCCCAGTACAACTGACAGATTTGTATGATAAAGATCCACTGTGACTACAGATAACAGCTCCTGACTGGAGAACCCCTGACTGGCATGAAGTGGAATACCAGATGCTTCTTATAGAGGGATTAAGCCACCTGACCATGGATACTTCTACTGCTCCCCTAGCTGGATCTTTGCTGCCTTTAAGCCAGCACATTGATATCTCTGGTAGGGTATGTGCCTTAGGGTTTCTATTGCTATGAGAAGAAACCATAACCACATCAATTCTTAAAAAGGAAAACATCTAATTGGTGCTGCACTACAGTTTTAGAAGTTTAGTCCATTACTGTCATAACAGGCAGTCTTGGTGCTGGAGAAGGAGCTGAGAGTTCTACATCTGGATCCTCAGGCAACAGGCAGAGAACTGGCTTGAGCTTCTGTGACCTCAAAGTCTAATCCCTAGGGACTTGTTCCAACCAAGCCACACCTACCACCAACAAAGCCATATCTCCTAATAATGCCACTCCCTATGGACCATGTATTCAAACACATGAGTCCCTGGCCCCCATAGGCTTGTAGCCATACCATTATGCAGAACTGCATTCAGTCCAACTTCAAAAGTCCCCATTGTCTTACTTAGTTTGGATTTTATTGCTGGAGGAGCCAAGAGCTCTACATCTTGATCTGAAGGCAGCCAGGAGAGGACTCTATTCCACACTGGGCAGAGCTTGAACAGAGGATCTCAAAGCCCACCCCCACCATGATGCACTGTAAGAAGCCATGTAGGATAGGAGAAGGCTACTGGATGACTTTTCTGAGATGGTCTATCATTTTTGCATGGATTGCAATGAATGAGCTCTGGGAGACAAGGCCCCAAGAGACTACATCTCAGGATTGATTCTTGCACCTGATATGCCTTTCCTGTCATTATTAAATTAATATAACAATTCCTGAGCATCAGCCCACCCTATTTGGCAGATTTTCTGCAGATCAATGAAGATGTACTCTTTTGTAGCAATGCTATGTAGACAAATAGATGATTTCTTAATTCTGTATGGTAAATTCTATAGAAATCCTAAAATTATGCAAGCAATTTTAAGCCCTCTGTAATTTGAAAGCTGCAGTTAGGAATCTGTAAGCCTTCATGTGTCATGGGCTACTTGCACTAGGATAGAAAGCAGACATGAAAAAGATTTACAATTAAGGAAAACATTCCTTTAGGCTGCAAAACCATTGTCTGATAACTAAGGTCATAAAAGGGGGTAAGCAGTTTATCATAGGTGCAAGTAGAGGAGATAAAATATTGACTGAGTTATTTATACAAAACTTCAATATTAATAAGACACTAGGCAGATGATTTGACTCTTGACATATTGTGTTACTTAGACATAAGAATAATATTTTTTAACTTTTAGTGAACCTACGGAGCTAGTGGCAGATAGATAACTAATCTTTTTTTTTTTTTTTTTTTTTTGGTTTTTCGAGACAGGGTTTCTCTGTATAGCCCTGGCTGTTCTGGAACTCACTCTGTAGACCAGGCTGGCCACAAACTCAGAAATCTGCCTGCCTCTGCCTCCAAATTGCTAGGGTTAAAGGCCAGCGCCACCACTGCCCAGCTAGATAACTAATCTTAATGGGAACACATGTAAACATCTTTCTTGTTACTTCTTATTCAATTTATAATTTGAATCTATGTTTAAACTTGTTGTGAACTTTTGAAAAAAGATGCTTGTAATACCGTGTGATCATGTATCTTGAAAAGGTAGAAATATTGATAACAATGACAACAGTCGAGTCAGATTTTTTCTTAAGATCCATGGAAACTTAGTTCCCCCTTTTCTTTCTCTTAGAAATGAACAATAGAGTTCTCTTCTCAAACTTTTTGTTTCTTTCTGCAACTTTTTCAAGCCAGCAAGGAGTCAGTGAACTCTCAGCCTCAGGCTCAGCCAGGAAGGACCTGGGGTGGGGGGAGGATTCAAAGAACCTCTTTAATTAATCCCTTGTGCCATGCCCCCACCCCAGCACCCTACCCCAGTTTGACAATTTAGTGTTAGCTTCTGGCCTCAGAGTAATTTAGAGTCAAGGCAGGTAAACGTTATTTTATAGAAAGCAACCTTTACTCTCACAAAACCAAGTGATGCCCTCCACCAATGCTCTTCCCCCTGGGCTGCCTTCCAGAGAGAACCAGTGCTTGTGCAGGCTCCCAGAAATGCACTCTCTCCAATAAGGCCTCACCTACTCCAACATGGCTATGTCCCCTAATAGTGCCAATTCCCAGAGGACAGGCATATTCAAACCATCACATTTTACTCCCTGGCCTCCACAGGCTTGTTCAAACATAAGAATCAAACTGTAAACTCTGTATCTCCATGTCTGATGTACAATACCTTTCAGTTTTGATGATGGTAACACTCTTCTCTCTCCTGGGCTGGTTCTACTCTCTGTTAGCTTTTCTCAGCAGGTATCCCAAAGCCATGGCATCTCAAACATCTTGAGGTCTCCAAAGCAACCTCAACTTTATAGCTTCTTTTGTTGTTGTTTGTTTGTTTGTTTGTTTTTTCCAGATAGGGTTTCTCTGTGTAGCCCTGGCTGTCCTGGAACTCACTCTGTAGACTATGCTGGCCTCGAACTCAGAAATCCATCTGCCTCTGCCTCTCAAGTGTGCACCACCACTGCCTGGCAACTTTATAGCTTCTTGTTCCAATGTCTGGGAGCCACACATGATCTTTGGGGCTCCTCCAAAGGGATTGGGTCACTTCTCTAGCTCTGCCCTGTGTAGCACTCTAGGCTCTGGTTGACTCAACTCTATGGCTGCTGCTCTTCTTGTTCGTCATCCCATGGTACTGGCATCTCCAGTAGACTGGGGTCTTCTGCTGCATCTAGGCTTCACCAATAGCCTCTCATAGGCTCTCTTCATGGTGCCAAGCCTCAAGTTCTCGTGATTCCTTTAGTCCTGGGCCATCAACTATAACTGAGGCTGCAACTTCTCCAATGGCCTTTCCTGGCCTCTCATAGTACCAAGCCTTAGCTGCTCTCCATGACTCCTTCATGCCTTTAAAATCAGTACCACCTGGATGATTCTCACCCATTACCAAGTCCAGCTGCAGCATGAGGTACAACCTTGGCTGTCTCTGAAGCACGGCTTCTTTGTGCTCTCAGAAAACACTCCCCAGCAGACTTCACCTCAGTGATGCTGCTCTGTCTTAAGCACTATCATTTTTTTTTCTTTTAGCTCCAGCTAACCAGCATCAACTGTCCCAGTAACCCCTTCTACTCTTGACTCTAAAGCCAGAGCCAAATGGCTGAAGCTGTCAAGTTCTGCTGCTTGTTCAGGCTGGAACAAGGCCCCTGTATTAGTCAGGGTTTCTACTCCTGCACAAACATCATGACCAAGAAGCAAGTTGGGGAGGAAAGGGTTTATTGAGCTTACACTTCCACATGGCTGTTGATCACCAGAGGAAGTCAGGACTGGAACTCAGGCAGGTCAGGAAGCAGGAGCTGATGCAGAGGTCATGGAGAGATGTTTCTTACTGGCTTGCCCTCTCTGGCTTGCTCAGCCTGCTCTCTTATAGAGCCCAGGACCTCCAGCCCAGGGATGGCACCACCCACAAGGGGCCCTACCCTCTTGATCAGTAATTGAGAAAATGCCCCACAGCTGGACCTCATGGAGGCACTTCCCCAACTGAAGCTCCCTTCTGTGATAACTCCAGCCTGTGTCAAGTTGACACATAAAACCAGCCAGTACAGCCCCCTTGTTCTACTACATCTTCACCTGCTTTCTGTTTTCCAACTCCTTCTCTGCCTAAGCTTCTCTGTTCGACTTTCGGATCTTAACCATTGATTTGCATTTCCCTGATGACTAAGGATGTTGAACATTTCTTTAGGTGCTTCTCAGCCATTCGGTATTCCTCAGTTGAGAATTCTTTGTTTAGCTCTGTACCTCATTTTCTAACCAATGGGTGGAGAGGCCCTTGTTCCTGTGAAGGTTCTATGCCCCAGTGTAGGGAAATGCCAGGGCCAGGATTTGGGAGAGGGTGGATTGGTGAGCAGAGGGAGGGGGGAGGGAATAGGAGTGATTTTTAGAGGAGAAACCAGGAAAGGGTATAACATTTGAAATGTAAATATAGAAAATATCTAATAGAAAATTAATTTAAAATAAAAGAAAATATTACCACAGCAAATACTAGATTTAGAGAAAGTGGCCTTTCATTTACTGTTAGGGGGCATATAAAATGATTCATGTTCTTTTTAGAACAACTTACCAGTTCTTTAAGAATTAGCTGTAATGTGGAAATATATTTAGTGATTACATTCCTGATGGAATTTGCCAGTCTGGTTCTGCTTCTGCCCTCCCGGTATCCAGTTACCACTGCCCACCAGATGGAGCAGAAGGAGTGAGGATTATCTGGGAGGGAAGGTTCCAAGGATCTCAACTGGCTGGAATGCTGGGAGAAACAGCCAATCTCTGTGAAGGTTTTCAGTGAAATAGCTCTACCTTTTGGGAGGGAGGGTTGGGTAACAGGCTATATAAAGCTTGGGGTGTGGGTAGGTGGCTTCAGGTGTGAGTACACATTATTGGCTGGTAAAGAGATGCTAGAAATGCTTCAGTGCATGAAGAGGAATTTCTGGATCTTGATGGACTTGTCGTTATAGGGGAAAAGGCAGTTAAACTTGTAATTGGCCCATCAGCCTAGGTGACTACATTAAAGGTGACAGAGATAGGGATGATGCAGGCTGCATGCAGCAGAGCATGCAGGCTCAGATCAGGGAAGGAGCAGTTCTTACTCCTGCCAGTATCAAGATGACGTTTTTTAGGGTTTGGACATGTCTTGACCTCACTCTTGCTCTAGTTTTCCCATTTCTGTTTTTTGTTTGTTTGTTTGTTTGTTTTTTGTTTTTATTTTTTTGTTTTTTGATTTTTTTGTTTGTTTGTTTTGGTTTTTTGGCTTTTATTTTTTATTGATTTTTACACTTCAGATTTTCTTGTCCTACCCCACCCCTTCAACCCTTTGAGTGTTTCACATCCCATACCTTCCCCCCCACTCAATTGTCTCCAGGAGGATATCCACACCACCCACTACCCACCCAATCAGACCTCTAAACTCCCGAGGACCTCCAGTATTTTGAGGGTTAGGTGCATCTTCTCTGACTGAACCCAGACCAGCATTCCACTGCAGTGTATGTGTTGGGGGCCTCATATCAACTGATGTGTGCTGCCTGGTTGGTGGTTCAGTGTTTGAGAGATCTCAGAGATCCAAGTTAATTGAGACTGCTGATCCTCCTAC
The DNA here is from genome assembly GCF_008632895.1 of Mastomys coucha. NCBI lineage: Eukaryota > Metazoa > Chordata > Mammalia > Rodentia > Muridae > Mastomys > Mastomys coucha. Next base: position 82,013,147 of record NW_022196897.1, read on the forward strand.
AGGATTACCCTCCTCATCATCTTCTTCCAGTCTTTCCCTAATTCAACCACATGGGTCAGCAGCTTCTGTCCATTGGTTGGGTGAAAATATCTGCATCTGACTCTTTCAGGTGCTTGATGAGTCTTCCAGAGAGCAGTCGTGATAGGCTCCTCTTTGTGAGTGTTCCTTAACCTCAGTAATAGTGTCAGGCTTTTGGGCCTCCCCTTGATCTGGATCCTACTTTGGGCTTGTCCCTGGACCTTCTTATCTTCAGATTCCTCTCCATTTCCATCTCTGAAGTCCTTTCAGACAGGAACAATTATGGGTCAGAGTTTTGGCTGTGGAATGACAACTTCATCCCTCACTCGATGTCCTGTCTTCCTGATGGAGGTAAGCTTTATAAGTTCCCTCTTCATACTGTCAAGCATTTTATATAAGGTTCCTCCCTTCGATTCCTGAGAGTCTCTCACCTCCCAGGTCTCTGGTGCATTTTCGAGGGTCTCCCCAATTTCCTACCTCCTGAGGATGCCTGTTTCCACTCTTCCTGCTGGCCCTCAGGGTTTCAGTTATTTTCCCTCACCCAATACCAGATCAGATTCCCCTCTTTGTCCCCATGTTCCCAGCCCACTGTCCACTTTCCCTCTGAACTTGTGATTGCTTTCCTCTTCCTTCCAAGAGGGACTGAGGTGTTCTCAATTGGGCCCTTCAGCTTGTTGACCTTTTTGAGTTCTGTTGACTATATTTTGAGTAGTCTGCCCTATTTTTGACTAATATACATTTACTAGTGAGTACATTCAAAGCATGTCCTTTTGGGTCTGAGTTATATTACTCAGGATGATATTTTCTAGTACTATCATTTGCCTGCAAAACTCAGGATTTCCTCATTCTTAATAGCTTAGTAGTATTCCATTTTGTAAACAAATCACATTTTCTGTATCCATTCTTCTGTCATGGGACATCTAGATTGTTTCCAGCTTCTGGCTATCACAAATAAAGCCACTATGAACATAGTAGAACACATAGCCCTGCAGCATGGTGAGGCATCTTTTGAGTATATTCCCAAGAGTGCTATAGCTGGATCTTCAGATAGATCTATTTCCAATTTTCTGAGGAACCTCCAGATTGATTTCCAGATCAAGGGCCTCAACATAAAACTAGTTAAACTGAATCTAATAGAAAAGAAAGTGGGACTTGAACTCATTTTTACAAGGGGAAATTTCCTAAACAGAACTCCAGTGGCTCATGCTCTAAGATCAAGAGTTTATAAAAGGGATCTCATAACACTGGAAAGCTTCTGTAAGGCCAAGGACATAGTCAATAAGAGAAATTGGCAACCTACAGATTTGGGAAAAAAAACTTCACTAAGCCCACATCCTATAGAGTGCTAATATCCAAAATATGTAAAGAACTGAAGAAGCTTACCACCAAAAAACCAACTAACCCAATCAAAAAATAGGTATAGAACTAAACAGAGAATTCACAGACAGGAATCTCCAATGGTGGAGAAGCCCCTAAAGAAACGTTTAAAGTCCTAGTGATCAGAGAAATGCAAATCAAAACAACCTTGAGATCCCACCTTACACCAATCAGAATGGCTAAGATCAAAACCTCAGGTGTCAATACATGTTGGCAAGGATGTAGAGAAAGAACACTCCTCAATTGCTGGTGGGATTGAAAACTGGTACAACACACTGTTGTTTTATAAAGGGGAGATGTCATCATAGCCATCAGCCTCTGTTGGGAATGGTTTGGTATTGAAGCAGAACCCGATTGGCAGTAAGTTTTATAATGTTATTTTTCTGCTGCGTTAGAAATTGGATGTGGCAGGGTACCAGGATGATTATGGTCCCAATGGGCAAAAGGAAAAAGAAGCCAAGTTACCAGTGGATATGACTACCATAGTTTAGGGGTTTTGGGTACATCGCATGCCTGGATATCTCACCAGAGTTCTTTGAGCATTCCTCTGTTCTGTTCCACCAGTTTGGATTCATTGACATAGAAACAGCATTCCTTCCCTAACACAATGTAATTCCCTTCCTGTTCAGCAGTCATTAAGTTCAGAGCTTTCCTGTTTTGGAGAACAGCCCCCAAAAGGAGATGATCTGTCAATGCAGGGACTCAATACTATCCATGGTGGAAGCCATGGTATGGTCAAGTTTATCCTGGAAGTTGCCAGCCAAATTTGTGTTTGGATGAAGGCTGTTATACTTCTGCAGTGGTGCCAGAGAGATGATGTGACCCTTCTGTTGAGTGGAGTAATGAAGATCTGTCTTTTCTCTCAGTCCTGTCCCAGCCATAGATCGAGTTTTTAGGGATCATAAAGGTAAACCTGGAGAACAATAATTACAAGAGTGTGGAGACATGGAAAATCTGTTTAATACGGGAACCAGTTATGTTGTTGCTGCAACATAGTTTTGAGTTTGGGGGAGGCATTTAACACACACTGGCTTGGTGACAGGAACATGTAGGATGGGATCTCAAAGGAGGCAAAGTGGGACAGATGGAAGAGAAGAATGTTTTATAACTCCCATATGGGTAAAGAACCACGGTGTTCATGAAGTGAGGTTTAATGGAAACAGCTGCCAATAGTGCTCAGGAGACAGAGGCAGAGAAAAAACACTGAAAGGAGTTGGAGTGGATGGCTATGGGAAAGAGTTCAGCTGATTTTTGGATGTATTATAGCTAGGAGTTGTGTTCTCTGACATCCTGGATTTGACCCTTCTGTTGAAGAATGATAACATGGGTAATATGACTTGCCAGCAGGGACAAGCAGGCAGAAAATATGTAAGTTAGCTATGGGTTATTAGGCATAGTGGTTGGGGTAGAGCTTACCCACAAATTCTATTCACTATTATTCACTCCTGGGATCACTGGTAGAATGTTGAAAATTAGTTTTAAGTTTGTCAAGTATAGTGCCCCCATGACTGGTGGATTCAACTCAGCATCCCAAGTGTCTGCAACCTCCATATATGCAGGCCTTCTGGAGGCAGGCACCTGTTTTGAGGAAAGGAAAGCAAAGGGAATGGCTGGAGAGAGGTAGAGATAGAATCAGGGTGTTGAGAGATCTCAATTCTGATCAGTAATCCTTCAAATGGGCAGTCCTGGATGGGTTCCTATGATTTTTGCTGTGCCTGTTATAAGTCACCCTAGCAAAGAGTCTCCTGCAAGTCCTCTTGGGACAAGAGAAAAAACTCTTTCACAATGCAACACATTTCTTGACTTTTATTTGTAGGTTAAGACATTCTTAAGATACATAAGCTGGTTTAATTCAGCAGTTCTTTCTAAAATTCAGTGTATTTAGTAGTGGTGTCACCTGTCTCATTGACATTTAAGACATTTTTGAAGTTAATAAGGTATGATTTGTCCCACCTGCTTAGAGTAGCTGAGAAAGGAACAGCAGGCTAACCTGTGTGACCTGTGTATAGAAACCTGGAAAGATTTAGCTAAAATTCAGGGGGACTGGTGCTGTTTCTTGGTAACCCTTTAAGGTCAAATGCACAAAACTCAGAAACTTTAGAAACTAAGTCCCTGAAATTGATTTGTTTCCATGAAAGAAATACTTTAGTTTGAAGATGGCAACTCCTAGGATGTGTCATAGGCACTATTAGTTATTAGAAAAATTATGCACGCTACAAGAAATGACATGATGCCAATAAATAGTATTTTTGGAATATTCAGCAACAGCTCACCTGTATATAATAAACTGGTCTTTGTGTCTATTACAAATGATCTTGTATCTATTACATTAATTGAAGGCTAAATAATAGAAACAAAATAAAAGAGGATAAAATGTACCTCACTATTAATTTTTGTACCAATTCCATATTTATACAACACATCAGATATATTGGTAAATAAAAATAAATATACTAGAATGATTTTCACCTATTTTTGTTAGCTTTTAATGTGTTTACTAGAAAATAAAAATTATATGTAGTTTACATTTTATTTCTATTAAATGGAACTGTTTAAGAGCACAGTCCTTTAATTAGGTTGATTGATACCAGAGGCAAAACTCTTTATGACAGCATGCTTACAGAGAATTTCTCAAGAGCAATATAAAGTAGATTAGAATCTGGGCAGCCTTTATCAATCATGATTCTGTGTTTTTATTAGTTTAGTAATTATAGCTTGCATTTGAAAAAAAGGTAAATGTGTGAGCCAGTTGGTTATTTTTTCATGGACCTTAGTAATTATAGTTCTAAATGTAAAAATGTTAGTTTTGTATTAACCAAAGTATATTAATCAAATTAACCTGGGCACTATTCAATAGTTTCTTAAAGACAACACTAAATCTATAGTTACTAGTAAATAGAATTTGTATAGGCAGATATTCTGTAGTACACTTGATCAGGGAAAAATTCAAGCAAGTTGATTCTCTATAGTTTACAAGAATTTTTAAGTCTATTGAACCCATTTTGGTGGTTTGAATATGTTCGGCCCAGGGAGTACAACTAATTAAGAGTAGGTGTGACCTTGTTGGAGTAGGTGTGGCCTTGTTGGAGGAAGTATGTCACTGTGAGGGTGAGCAAAGTGCATGTCCTCCTAGCTGCCTGAGGATTTCTGAGCTCGAAGCCAGCCTGATCTACAGAGTGAGTTCCAGGACAGCCAAGGCTACACAGAGAAACCCTGTCTCAAAACAAAACAAAACAAAACAAAAAAATAAAAATAAAAAAAATAAAAATAGTATAGTGTCTCCTTTTAGACTAAGAAAGCAACTAATCTCAATGTTTTACTTTAATTTGGGCCTTTGTGTGGTGATAAGAAGAATCCAGAGTTGTATGCTATAGCCATAGTGTTAAAGTTCAGAGTCTTTACGTCAATCAATAGAGTTCTGATACTATCATAGACATATTTTCAGGATTTTAAGATTCTTTTGGTTGTCTTTTGGTTGTATAGACTTAAACTATTTTTCATTATGCTAAACTTATGTACACCTAGAGGGAAGAAGTCCCTCTTTCACAGTTTGCAGTCAAACTAAAAGAATATTCATAGTTTTCAACCCAAAACTATTTCGAAAGCTGCTATTATAACACAAAGGTTTACATCTACTGTCTTTGCTGGAGCGGGGAGATGAGAAAGGGGGCATCATGGGAAACCATGACTTGGTGCAAAGGTTCATCTACTTTTGTAATGTAGTTCTGCATATTGCAGTGTTGTTGGGCTGGGACAGGGAAGCTGATGGAGCAAGACCTGTGTTGCTTTTCTGTTGAGTTTGATTATGGGGGGAATTAAGAGGGTCCATATTTTCATAATCTGATTTTCTTAGTGGGATGAGGCATTCCACATGATAGACAAGAAAAGAAAGTCTCTGGTCCAATGAAGTATCTTCCTGCAGCCTTACAGTTGTCAGGGGATTCCACTTTCACAATGGTCCCAAGATAGCAGCCTGCCCAAAAGTCTTAAGTATTCCAGCAAGCACACTAAGTGGTATTTGCAGGTTGCTGCATGACCAAGTTTTATTTTTTAAGGAGAAAAAAATAGGTGATTTTTGTCTGGGAGGGCTTTCAGGGTTCAGGGAGAGGTTTATAGACCTTCTGCTAACACCTGAGACTTCCCTGGCCAGAAGGCTTCAATTGTCCATATTGTTCAATATGTCTGAACCCAACATGATGGTGTAAAGCAAAAAAAAAGGAAGAGAAAAGCATTTGGATCTTGTGTCTTGGGGCTGATTCCAAAAGCCAAGGGGATCTCATCGTTCTATGCTTGAACAGGAGATCATGTTAAATTCATATTGGTGCCAGCTGCCACCTTGGGTCAGCTTCTGTCCTCGGGTGCCTGGGCGGACTCCAAGGAATGAAGCATAGTGGTCAGGGAATAGATGGGATTTTCAGGGTGAATGTACATTATTGGCTGGTCCTGAGGTACCTGGAATACTTGTCTGAAGATGAGATTTTCAGCGTTTGGACCATCTTGAGCTCACTCTTACTCTGGGCTGGCTGCCTCAGCCATAGTGTTTTGTGGCTCCATTGAAATTGCCCATATAAAAATGTTCATAGCAGCTTCATGCAAAAGAGCTACAAACTTGAAGCAACCCAGAAGCCTCCAAGTAGGTGACATTGATGAAAACTATAGCATTGCTTGTCAATAATGAAGGGGGAAATGTGTATATACATAGCTATCTCTACAGACCTGCATACCTCCATAGAATCACCTCGAAAGAAAAGGTCAATACCCAAAGAGAAAACATTCTGCACTTAAAGTGTTATAAATTATCTGAAATGAAAATTTAAAGAAAATGAAGAGCGCCTAAGAAGTTGAGAGGCTTTGAGAGGCAGAAGAGGAGTGAAGGGGTTGGAGCTTGCAAAGGCTTCTTAAAACAATCCTGTGGTAATGCAAATGTCGTGTGTCACGACTCATTCCATGTCAATGTTTTGGTTGTGAAATTATGTTAGAGTTCTATAAGATGTTGACATTTGAAGAAATCAATGATGGTGCCTGAGGTCACCCTGGAGTGTTAGACAGCTTCCTTGACTCCACAATTATGTCAAAATGAACCAGTTATTAAAAAATAAATAACTGACAACTAAAAAGATTGCTTGGGGGTTAAGAGTGCTGGCTGCACAAGGAAGAATAGAGTTAGCTTCCCAGAAGCATACACTTAACAAACTGGACATCTTGCAAATATTATGTAACTCGAGCTCCAAGGGATCTGGCACCGCTTCCTGTCCTCTCTATGTACACAGACCTGTGTACTTGAACACCTATGTACATATATTCTCACAGACACATGCACACATATGAATAAAAATATTAAAATCTTTATTAAAAGTGTTTAATGATAAGGAACACAGCATGGCAGAGAAAGACATTCTTTGTAGAGATAAGAAAAAATTAACGATGCTTCAGAATGCATCTGAAAGACATGGAAATACACAAAATATTTGGTTGCTATGTAATAGGAGAGTGGTTCCAGATTAAAATTAGCAGAAACTGATACTATACAATTGCAACTCAGCTCTAGGTACAAAACATTGGAACTAGAAGAAATAACTGATGTATGGTTGAGTTTTACTAGAAAATATATTTGTGGAATTTAGACAAATATTAAGAAAAGTTTTCTGGAACTTTCTTGGTAGGATTCAAATCAACTAATATTTTAAAAACTAAATATTGGAAAAACCAGCTTGCTGAAATTAAAATCAATGTTTCGCTCTGTTTATTATGCTAAGCTACACAATGAACATAATGCTTTAATATAAATAATGTTTTATCAGTCTTGAACCATGACATAGAGTATGAACCCATTATCTAATTTTCTTAGAATGGTGACAGTTAAATTAATGGTGCATAAAAAGAATGTTCAAAATTATTTACACTAAATCGTGGAAAACAACGATTGTGACTGATGGTTTTTTAAAATGTGCTTTTAAATGCATTTTATAGCTTTAGAAGTCCAAATAAAAATGATGACATTGACTCCTTTGTGGAGTAGGAAGCATTCATCTGCCCTTAATGAGCTGAGCTGGCAGTCCCCAAATTATTCTTGCTAAGCGACACAGCTCCCAGCTTCGCGGCAAAACTGTCCAATGAAGTATCTTTGGTCAAGTTGTGAAGATTCAGCCATCAGAACTGTGCTGACAATTCTAATGCAGAGCAGAATCTGGTGTGACCAGCCCATTGCTCTTTCGAATTTGCAATGCTTGCAGGAGTACAATGTGTTTTTGTAGGTAAAGTCAGCAATTGTGGCTCTAAAGAGCAGTTCAGAACAAATAGGAGAATGGCTGTTTGGAGACCATAACTGTATTTTAATGACATAACTTTCTGCTCTCTAAGCACAGGTCAAGTCTAAAAACCTAAACTAGAGGGAATACTAGGAGAAAATATGTTGACATTCACAAATCCCAGGCTTACTTGACAATGGGCATTGATTCACACCTATTATCTAGGAAGGGGAGCCTAGGATATTTATACATGTACATGAATTCACATGTGTGTGTGTACATATATACATATATATTCATAAATCCCTAATAGGTAAGGAAAATACTCTGCTCATATTTTAATGCCCAAATAATGGTTCTAATGAATATGAAACACAGACTAAGAAGATAATATAACATTATCATTTTAATGAAATGTTAAAGTTGGTATAAACAAATCAGCTGAATGGTAATCTGCTGTGGGGGACAAATGTTACATATTACCATGAAGTGAGTGTGGATGTTTCTCTTAATAAATGTTACATCAAATTACAGTCTCAGGGCTGGAAACCACGATGTATCTGGAGGATATTACAAATGAAAAATTTTCAGTTCCAGCTTGAGACCTACTAAAGCTGGATTCAATTATTCACAGGGTCTGCAGGTGATTTGTTTATTAGGTTTTGGTTTGCTTTGCATTTTTACAGTGGTGGAATTGAACCTAAGGTCTCAGCCTGTTAGGCAAGTGTTTACTATTGAATACCCTCACCACCCCTATTAATACATTGGATTTTAGAAATACCCATTTCATTTGTGTATTATTGGCACATGTGCAAAGAAAAACACCTCTGTTAAGGTATTGTTATGACTAATATACAAACATTTGTAAAAGATGTTTTTATTGTAAAGTCTAAAAGTTGAAGTTATCAGTAGAGAAACCCATAAAGATTTAAGCTGTTATTCATTACTCTAGAAGGAGGATTTGCATTATGTTGGGTTTGTTAGGGTGCAGTTGCTTTGGTATTCTGAGTCTCTGGGATGCTGGGATCTTGCTCTGCTTTCTCAAGATAGAAAATGCTAAGTCATGAACTGAAAGGCAGAAAGAGGGTATCTTTCTTCTTGTTAGAAAATGCTTCTTTTCAGCAGAAATACTGTGTTCTTCTGTCTTTTTGTTTCCCTCAGTTCCACACAACTTCAATTCTTGGGAGCATTTCTTGTTTTCTTTCTTTCTTTTCCTCCCTCCTTCTTTCTTTCCTTCTCTCTGTTCTTCCTTTCCTCTTTCCTTTCCTCTTCTATCATGATTTCACTGTGTGAAGTAGCATCCACCACTGTACATGTCAAGAGGATGGAAGACAACGACAGATGTCCTTCTCTATCACATTCTACCTTAATCCTTTGAGAAAGGTTTTCTCACTGAACCTACAGAAACATGGCAACCAGCAAGTCTCCACTATTCTCCTGTCTCTACCCCAGGGCAATAGGGATGCATGCTGAGCATTGTTTTCTTTTAAATAGTCGCTAGAGACTTGAACTCATATTGATGCTTCATTGCGCAATTTTTCAAACTTTCAATGTACACAAGATACTATTCAGATTATATAGGGGTTGATCTGGTAAAATGGATTACTGGGTAAATGAACTTACTTCAAATATGACAACTTGAGATCAGTCCCTGAAATCCACATGAGAGACCACCCAAAATCATTTCCTGCAAGACTACAACACATACACCATAGCATTCACATGCACAAAGACACACACACACAAAAAAATATGTTTGTGTGTATATATGTATATATACATATATATGATATATTTACATATATAGATAAATGAATAGTAATGAATATTGTGATGTTATATCAGGGAAATAGTATTGATTCTATTTTCTTAAGTAAATTCTTCAGTAATATAAAGGTCAACAATCTCTGGTTGTTAATTATGCTACCACAGTTTTCAACATATTCTCAGATAATAGCTTCAAGGGTATGATTTTGTACTTTGTGGGACAGGATGGCAGCTTTTCTGTTTTGTCTAATATTTTAATATAATATACTCAGATATCTATTAATAACAAGAATAAAATGAAAAATTACTGAACTATATTAACCATTAACCTTATTGTAGGCACCTAAATGGATTTTTATATTTAATGCTCACTATAATCCTATAAAATTGACTCTATCATAATCCCAGGTTAATGGACAGAGCGATTTAACCTCATATATTATGTCATTGAAAGCCACTTTAGAAAAATGTGTAATTGTGATTCATCTCAGGCCATGTGTGTATAAAGTAATAAAACATGAGCGTTTTCTTGGTATATTCTTGTCTTCTTTCTTCTTATGTCCATTCATTTATTCTATCTTAGTTTATCTTGTTTTATTTTGTGAAACAGTCTGACTATGTAACTCAGGCCTTATACAATTCTCTCATTCCAGTGTATTGTTCTTCATTTCAGTAAATCTCCAAACTAATACTGAAGCATTGTTGATCATGTCTAAGACATGTGTTCCCCACCCATAAAAATGTAGCACTTACTTGGAACACACTTTAATTTGAAGAAACACATGCAAATTGTACACATTAAGTATATTCCCACTGAGTATACAATTGAAGTGGACGGGGATGTGAACCATGATTAGTAAGAATATCAGACAGTCTTGTTTGGAATGGAGTTGTATAAGTACATAAGAAATAGGCACAAAGAGCCTCCTTCAACACTAAGGGACTGACTCTGTCTATCATTCCAAATAATGAGAAATCTACATTAACATATGACTTTGGGTTAAGAACCAAGATATCCCAATATTGGTAAAACATTTCCCATCTATAAATACTTATATTTAGGTATAATTATAAAATAAATATTAATAATAAACTTATGGTCCATGAATTGTTTTAGTTATTTGCTTGTTCTCTTACATACTTTAAAATGTCCCTTTACTAAATAAATTTTTCTCTACTTTATGGAAAATAATCTGAAGAATAAATGGATTAAGAAATGTAGGTATGGAAGATGAGACATGACTGAAATGATATGGCAACTGAGATATAAATTTAAATTACAAGTCCTTCATAAATTCTGGGTGGGTTTGTATCCACCTGGACACCCTTAGTATTGGAAGAGCTGTGTGTGGGGGGGTGTGTTTGTGGAGTGTGTGTGTGTGTGTGTGTGTGTGTGTGTGTGTGTATAAAACTCATACCTACCAAAAATACTGCAATTCCATCAGAGTTCACTACCTAGCCAGTCTAGTCAAAAGAAAAACCAAAAGTGGGAAGGTGGTGTTCATTCAGTGAGATATCCAATGTTGAGGGTTCAAGAAAAGAATGTGCTAAAATAGAAAATCAAATGACCTGCTCTGGCTTCTGTCTATAAACATGGGCTTATGTACCACTGCCTATGTACACAGTTGTGCACATGCATGCATATACCACATATACAAATAAGTACATCATCACTCACATAACAGATATACTACAAATATTATCAATCGTCACTACTATGTACAGTGCCTGTATACATACAGGCAAACACTGATATATATAAAGTAAAATTAAACCTTTAAGGAAACACAGACATTATATTAGTTACAACAACTTGAATAAACTTGGAAAATACTGTCCTCAATTAAATAATCCATAAACCAAAAAAATATTATTATATACTTTTACACATGTGATGTTTAAAAGTTTATCTTGACAAGTGAGATCATGAGACTGGGGTAGTAAGGGCTTCAGGACCTATTTCAGGTAGGCAACGACAGTTGCTTTTTACTACTACTGTTATTATTATCATAAACTTTATTAGCCTATATTCTTTGTAGTGAGTGTCTTCATAAAGACATTTTGTGTAATTTATTGAATACTTTGACCATGAACTCTCTGATCCTCCTCCCTCTATCTCCTCCCCATCCTGTTATTCCCATTCATTACCCCAGGAAGTTATATTTCTATTTCTCTGTTCTATGTACCTATATAATTGTATATAGAAAATATAAATCAAACCATGAAAGAAAACATAGACATGTAGACATGCCTTTGTGTGTCTGTCTTAATATAACTTGGGCTGTAACCATTTTCATACAAAGAATACATCTTATTTCTATATGGAAACATGTGTATAGATGTATGTATATATGTATGTATGTATGTATATGATGGTCTTTGTCTACTTATCTGTTGACAGGTAAATAGCTTGATTCTATAATTTGGCTTTTGTAAGTAAAATTTCAGTAAACAAAGATATACAAGTATTTCTATGCTATATTTACTAAGAATTCTTCCTATATATGCCTGTAGATAATTTGACCTCTCCCATTTCTCCTATTCCTGGATAAAGGTGGATGAGATAGCAAAAGCATGCACAGTGTATAGTGCTATGGACATCCAATTTGAGATGGCATCTTGAGATAGAATCATGAATCATACAATTATTGGGATTGCTCAACTCAACATTCATTGAAGCAACCTGATCACTTAGATATAGCTGAATAGGAGAGGACTGTTATATCCTATGCACAAATAGCCACCAAGGCCTGAATCATACCAAAGATAAGACATAAAACAAGTTGAAGGAGGAGGAGGGAGGAGAAACGGGGAAGGAGGAAGAAGAAGAGGAGGAGGAAGAGAAGAAGGAGAAGAAGATGATGGTGATGTTTGTAGTGATGATGCTAATTATGAGGAGAGAGTGGAGGATGATAATAAAGAGAACCAGATGTTAAGGAGTGGAAACAAGTGAGAATGAATTGGTTGGTTAGTTCATTTAAAATAACAATTAGTTAAGAAAAAGAGACATTCTGCTGCACAGTGATATTTCTGATGTCAACTTTGGATGCTTCCAGGTAGCTAGTAGAAAAAACTTTGCATCTTTCACTGAAAAGATAATAAACAAAAGTGATATTGAAATCTAACCTGATTTGCTCATTATTTAAGCTATGCATGTATAAATACACATCATTGTACCCATAAATTATACAATTATGTCTCAGTTTCAAATAAAACTAAATAAAAAGGAAGAAAAATTTTAATGTAATCAATTTCTCAAATGTTGTGATGTTCTAGGTAAGAGATGAATTGTTTTTTGTTTCTGAACTCTCTCTCTTTTTCTCTCTCTCTTCCTCTTGTCTCCCAAAACTATGAAAAAATATCTTTAATCTCTTGATGCTGTGTCCTAAGGAGAGAATTAGCAGTGTATCACCACTGTACACTAACAAGGATTGAGGGAGCTAAGTGTATTTCTTTATCCAATTTCCAAGTCAAAAATCCTTTCAAGAGAAATGTAATAAATTTGCAAAAAGGGGCATCATTTCTTAGCAGTCACAATAGTGATTAAGTTTAAGATTGGAAAAATATGCATATAGACATGTTCATATACTAGACAGACACACAGACACACAGATACATATAATGTGTGTATGCATGTGTACATTTTTGTATGAGAGTGCAAATATACTCATGGAGGCCAGAGGAGAACTCCTGTTTTAATATAGGGTCCTTAGTTGTTCACTGTTTTATGTCATGTAAGATGGCTTGTGAGTGTCTGAGATTCTCCTGACTGCATCTCTTTTCTCAGCTGAGGAGTACTGGGGTTACAGAAGTACTCTACTACAATCATCCTATTTGTGGGTTCTGAATATTTGAACTCAAGCTTTTTTTTAAAGATTTATTTATTATATGTAAGTACACTGTAGCTGTCTTCAGACACACCAGAAGAGGGCGTCAGATCTCATTACTGGTGGTTGTGAGCCACCATGTGGTTGCTGGGATTTGAACTCAGGACCTTCAGAAGAGCAGACAGTGCTCTTAACCCACTGAGCCATCTTGTCAGCTCTGAACTCAAGTTTTAAGCAGTAAGCCATGTACCCACTGAGCCATTTCCCTGACATGATGTTCACATCCTTCATGTTCACATACTTCAATATCTCACATGTTTACTGAATGCCTTTGAACTCAGTGTAGAGTAATTGATCCAAGTTGCCATTTTTCCTATTGCTTTTCTTTAGTTGTTTTACATAACCTATACATCCTTTATGTTCATTATTCTTTCCCAAGTCTGTTGCCCTTTACATTTAGGGAGCATGGTGGCTAGCAGTCTTCAGAGAATTGAAACTGTCCAGAGGTGGGTCGAAATGACATTTGATTGCACTTGTCTATGATAATAAAAAGGAAAATAAGTTGTACCCGACAAAAGATGATTGTACCTGACAAGCCAAGCTTGTGGTTTATTAATAATTAAAAATATTTCTGTGTTCTGCTACTGATGGAATATTTAATCGCTTGTTCAGTCAATACCAATGTACCATTTATTATTCATTAAAGATAAATGTAGTGTAATGGCCCTGAATTGCAATGTGCTACATTGAGATTACAAAGGGCACAAAAAGTTGATTTATTATTTAGGAATTGATTAAACTTCTCTACTGATCTCAGTGACTAGCATAACCCATCATCTCTCTACAGTGACACAGAGTTATAATAAAATTTTTAAAAAGAGAAAAGAAAGAAGGACTCATTGATAGCATTTAAGGACCTTCCAGAATCCCAGGAAAGAATTAGAATGAAAATTCTACTCTAAGGGTTAATATGAATTTCTTCGAGTGACAGTGCGGCACCCTGAGAATTATTCCACATTCTCTAGGAGTGTTTTTTCCTATTTCCGGTGTGAGCCATTTCCAGGTTTTGGCTTTTAGCACATGCTTTGCCAGGTCATAGTAGCCCAGCTACCCATATTGCTTGAGGATGTTTGGGTTCCATTGAGTATTTTTCCAGTCTCAGGATGAGTTGGAGTTTTTAAGGACGTCATAAATGATTCATTTCTGTCCTTCTAGGTCTTTAAATTTCATATTCAAATTAAGGCCAAATATCAGGAAAAGATGAGCTTTTCTTCATTTCCTATTCTAAGATACTTCTGCCCTCAGTGCTACCAGAAGTGAAAAGTCTGAGCTAAGAAATCACCTCTCCACTCTATGTAGAACCTGAACACTCTTCTCATTGAAGGTTTTGCATGTTACCTGCATATTTTAAAGGCTTTTTATTACTTTCTATTCACAGAATGTCAGAGAAAGTGAGAAGATGGAACTAAAAAATATCTCTCCTAAATAAGTGTGCAGTGTAGAACTTCTCCAGTGGATGGCTGCCCTGCACATAGCTCAGCTCATGACCCGGGTTTTTAATTGCAGATAATTTTTATGTCTTTTGAGAAAGCATGTACTCAAACCACAGTACAGGATAAAGAGGGTTTTTAATTTCACAGAACATAAAAAGCCAGCATCTGCTGCAATACAGAAGCTTGGGTTTTTGTGCACAAATGGGCATATGTTGTTTGTGTCTGTAGGGGAAGATTTGTGGTTTTAAAGAGGGGATAAAATCACAACTAGATGCAGAAAGATGATATTTGATGGAGTTCTAGTGATAGTCACCAAATGTGCCTTATGGTCATGACAGTTTGGGTGATTGTCTCTCTCCAAAATTTGAATTTCAAAACCAAACTCCCAGTGTTGTGGATTGAAGAGGAGGATCTTTGGGAATCTGATTAGTCATGAGAATTCATCTTCTTGGGAGAGATGACCTCCTTAAAGAAGAACTTGAGTGAGCTTGTTTCCCTTCTGTCTTGTGGGAATGGCCATAGACCCATCTCACTAAACCAAAATAAGTCTATTTGCTTCCAGATGCTGGATTTATTTCCACCGCGATAATAGATGTGTTGCAACAATTAATAAGAAATTATTAAGATAATATTTAAAAATCAGTGGTTTGGGGGATTGCAAGTGTACTTGCTTCCATGATGAACAATATGATCTTAATCCCAGGTACACACATGTTACAAGGAGAAAACAAATGTATAAATGTTGTTCTGTGGCCTTCCTCCATACATATAGTATGGCACACTCACACACATACACACACATGCACACACATACTAAATAAATAATTAACTATATAAATGTAATTAAGACTTTTAACCAAAAAATAAATTACTAGATTTATGATATTTTTGCCATGGTAGAAGAGCATCATAGATGGTGGAAATTGTGCACACTTGGATAAGGTTCCTGGTTTAAGAAACATTAGTGAGTAGGGAGAGGGGGGATGGGATAGGGGGTTTTTGGAGGGGAAACGAGGAAAGGGAATAACATTTGAAATGTAAATAAAGAAAATATCTAATAAAAAAGAAACATTCATGGTGTGATTTCTATGTGCCAAACATATTGCTTAGCCTGGAGACTATTATGTGTTGAAAGGATCCTATATAAATTCATAGAAATACAGAATTAAGGAAAATAAAGGCATAATTTCACTGAAATGGGATAGCATCTGACAATTCTGGAGGGCTTGGATAAAATTATCCTAAAACAAGGCAATTTGGAAAGGTGGGGTTTTGTATTTTAATTTTGTTAGAATTGAAAACTTCAATATATTCTGTGCATCAACCTTCATGGTAATTGTGGTTCTTGAGGCCTCCTGGCCACATGCTAAGGTTTATCCAAATTCTACACTCATGGTCAAATACTAACCTTTATCTCCAGGATCAGAATGTATTGAGTCCATTCAGAAAGACTTGATATCTTACATGTTGAGCAGCTTCTCTTACCTCTTGAATTTTTCTACACACAAGTGTATTGGAAGACTAGTGTCTTATTTTAAAGACTATCAGTTAGGTGCTCAAGTTAATTTTTCCAATTTATTCTTTAAAAAAAATTTAAAAAAAATACTCTGCATATCGTTTAGAGTTCCAAAGAATCTTGTTCTATTATTAGGGTTTCTTTGTAAAACTAACTCCATCTATGCTCATCTCTGAGAGCAACTTCATTTCTCTCTGTGTATGTGTGTGTGTGTGTGTGTGTGTGTACACATGTGTGTCTGTGAATGTATGTATGTTGGTATTGTCAGACTGTCTGGACCTGCCAGCTCCTGAATAATGATACAGAGACTTATTAATACTTATGAAAACTTAAGCCTTATAGCTTAGGCTATTTCCCAACTAGCTCATATAACTTAATTAACTGGTTTATTCTATTCCACGTTTGCCACATTACCTCTAACTCCAGGTATGTCTGACTTTTTCCATGCCTGCTGACAGAATCTCTCTCTTTCTCAATTACTTTCCAGAGTTACTCTCTCTGCCCAGAAGTCCTGCCTATCCTCTCCTGCCCAACTATTAGGCATCAGGTCTTTATTAAATCCATAAGAAGATGAGGAAAGTGTATGTTTAAAAAATACTTAGGTAGGTGATGATTCAATACCAAATAACAATACCAAAGTATGGTCTGCACGTAACTCTCTACCAATACAGAAATTCACATTTGAAGAACACCAAAACAACCTTTACATAGTATCTTTTATTATGATTCTCATAATTTTTAGTCAACTAAAATTTCAGACCACATCCTTATTCCTCCTTGGGTTTGAATTCATATTTAGTCATCATTCAATATGTGTTCTGTTAGATGGCACAGGTGTTTTCTCAGGTGCCAGGTGCATCACTTAGCACAGAGCATTTCTTTCTACTGGAACTTTGCCTATTGGAATCAGGAGGAAGAGAGAGAGAGAGAGAGAGAGAGAGAGA
>NW_022196897.1:82030346-82037081 GCF_008632895.1 Mastomys coucha
AGAGAGAGAGAGAGAGAGAGAGAATCAGCCAAAATATGGTGATTGGAATTTTTTTATAGAATTGTAAGACCTTTGAAAACAATTAAATTCTGTAATACAGCATAAAATAGTAAGATGGTTTTGTAGTTTTAATATACAAAGTAGGACTATCTCAGGTAGTAATATTTCAATTTGAGCCTGAATGACCTGCATAAGCTAGTAATTCAAAGATCTCAGTACATAAAGAATAGAAAGCTACTGTACCAGGATAGGTGTAAGCTTGCAACTTCTAATCACAATGAAGAGAGAGGATAACGTGGGTAGGAATGTGCCAGTAACATGATAAGGGATGCCTACACTTGTTCTCAAATGCAGGACCTAGACAAGAGGAGTGGCGTATGCTTTGAAAGTCAAAACTAATAAAGGACATGGGGGCATGGAATAGTCTTACCTGGGGTGATTCAAGGCTTATATATGAGAGTCAGATTATCCAGTATGGGCAAAGGTTTAAGGCTTAAGATGCCAAGATGCCTCATTGCCATGGAGAGGCATTTGAGAAATCTCAGGTGTTAGCTGAATGGGTTCTTACACGAAGAAAGGAAGTTAAACCTATAATCTAACTAAGGCTATGTGACATTATACAGGTATGTGGTAGTGATGGCTGGAAAAGGTGAAGCCCTGCTAGTAAAATGAATCTTCCATTTTGAGCTGAGTCCAGAAGGTTATCTGGGCAATGGTAGACTTCAGCCTTAGTTAACAAGGCAATGAGAAAGTGGTTCGTTCCTGAGCAACTGAAAAAAGCAGATTGGTTCCTGAGATTATTGGTAATATTGGGCTTATTGGAATAAGCCATGCCTCAGGAAGAAGATAAAAGAAAAATAACCAAGCCTACACTTGCCAATTGACCATGGGAATTCCTTTCCAACTCAGTGCTTTGATCTCTAAATAGAGTCATTTTCATATTACCTTAGCATGAATAGGGATGCTTCAGAGATATGGGTACATTTGAGTGCAAGAAAGAAGTTCCTGTCATGTTACCCTTCTTTATATTCAGTTAGGGACCAACAGCATCTGACGCCCAAGAGAAAGTTTAGCTCAAAATGTTCAGCAGTGGTATTCAATACTGTTTAGAGATAAACATGGCACCGCAGATTTTATTCTAAATGTGTTGGAAAGAAGCTGGGTTTATTACTCAAATGATCTACTTTTATATTTTATATACATCTTTTATATCTCATATGATTAATAACAGGGAAGGAAAATATAATAGGTAAATTAAGGCAAACAATGACATATGGGCAAAAATCAGCTTATGACTGGTTTTGAAATAAAATATGAAGTCAAGGATAGTGGTTTATGTCTTCAGTATATGACTCCAGCACTTGTGAAGCACAGTCAGTCATA
This sequence comes from Mastomys coucha, assembly GCF_008632895.1. Lineage (NCBI taxonomy): Eukaryota > Metazoa > Chordata > Mammalia > Rodentia > Muridae > Mastomys > Mastomys coucha. The sequence goes on from NW_022196897.1 coordinate 82,031,730, forward strand.
TCTCTGAATTCAAGTCTAAGTCCCAGCACACAGAGACCCTGTCTCAAAGCCTATGCCCCAGAAAAGGAAAAATAAAATTTGATTAGAACATAGACACAGTTTTTCATAATGTATATAGCTCTTCTGCATTGCTTTGAGAAAGCACAGTCACTCCAACATAGACTAAGATATTTACTTGACCTTTCTTGGAAAATGTTTAGCTGAGTACTGTTAGCAGTGGCTGTGACTTGCTGGATGTCAGCCTCATGAATTTTCTCATTTTGGAACCGAAACTGAAAGATTCAGGCACGTTTACCAGGCTATAGTGACCAACATGGTAGGGCCTTTAAAGTTTTATGGGAGCCTGTGCACAGTTTCAGGACATGATGAACTCTGAGGAAAGATGAGGCATACAGGAAAGGACAGGGCAACTCTCAACATGTCACTGGAGAAGACAGGGGACCATGTTTCCTTGTGTCTTCCAGAAAACTCAAGCTATCACTACCTCATTTGGGGACTTTTAACCTTCCCAACTGTGGCACAAGTTCTTTCTGTTGATTAAGCCACCCTTCAATCTGTGAAACTGTTTCTGGAACTGCAGAACACCACACTGAGTGCTATGAAGGACTCTCTAAGTAGGAAAAATACCGTGGTGGTTCTCTTTACATCTTGTTAATAATAGGGAGAAATGCTAACATACTCGATTTTCTGTCTTCTTATGAACAGAGCATTAATGAGGATGGAAGTTAAAGAAGATGTAAAAGCAACAGAGATGTTTCAAGTAGTCTGATACAAGGAACGCATCCTACCCATGTGAATCAAATTTCTTTCCTGAAACTTTGTTGTGGTAAGTGAGGTCAATGAAAGCACCTTCAGCTCCACACAGCCCTTGGTTAAAGGGCAGGATTTTGACTCTTCCTGGCATCACTAAACCAGCAGCTTCAGTATAGCCAATTATTTAGATGATTAATGTACACTAATGACCAAACAAGAAAAAAAAAGAAGAAGAGGAGGAAAACGTATTTCTTGTCTGGGTACCATTGCTTGGCAATTCGTAGAGAAGTCCTTAGGACTGTGAGCACTAGAGTGTTTGAAGTACTAGCTGTGTTTAGCAGGTCGCAAGCGCATCTATTTGATTCACAGTTGATTTGAAATCAATTACCCGAAACTGAAACGCCTCTCAAAACTCAATAATGTGATAATTGCTCTTAATTGTTTCGCTGTGACTTTTTCCTGTCTGTTTGTTACTTCGATCATAAAAAATGGACGACCTCAAATCCAGGAATTGCTTTCTGTTTACCATTGACAGGGGCCCAAAGTCCAGAGATACATATTCAGCTTCATTTTAGAATGATATGACACTGGACGAAAGGACAAGAAACACTTAATAACCTTAAAAAATGGGGGTCTGGATGAGTGCTTAATGAGGAGAGTATGTGGGGCACAAGCTGGAGGACCTGAGTTTTGATCCACAGCAACCAGGCAGGAGTCAGGGGTGCCCTGGGTGGGCTGGAGGGGGGTTGTGCTATCAGGAAACCACAGTGTTAGGAAGTGTAGACAGGTGGGTGCTAGAGACTTCTCAGACATCCTAAAAGGCCATTGTCAGTGTGAGACCCTGTCTCAAAACTCAAAATAGAGTCAGGAGGAGAGCAATAGCAGATTTTTGTTTTGAACAGGATTTCTCTGTATAGCCCTGTCTGTCCTGGAACTCACTCTGTAGATCAGACTGGCCTTGAACTCAGAAATCCTCCTGACTCTGCCTCCCAAGTGCTGGGATTAAAGGCAAGCGCCACCACAGCCTGGCCTGTAATAGAAGATTCTTAAACTTGACTTCTAGCACGCACACTCACACGTATACATGAATGGTGTGTACCACAAGCATGAGCATGAGCACGGGTGCGTGTACGCACACACACACCTTAAAGAGGTTTGGGTTATATTATACTATTTTTTTTGAACCTAAAACTTGTCCTCAAAAAAGTCAACCACTATCAGAATTCTCAGAAAATACTTGGAATATTTTTTTTTCCTGCCCGAATTCAGATTGGAATTCTGTTCTGTGCAGACCTATTTAATTTGTTATTATTTTAGATTATCTGTCCTAGTACAAAAAGGATCTGGATGTGTTTCTACCACTGAGCTTAAATGCTCTTATGTTTATTAGAAGAATCATGAGAATAAATGTTTAAAAGGGGGGTGGGAACTTCACCAATTTTACTTATTGGAGTTGGCAAAGTAAAGTGTTGAAACAGAGACACTCAACACTACTGAGGGAATAAAACTGAAAAAGAAAAGTGAAAGAGGAGGAGAAAAAAGAATTGGAGGTAATCTGACAATTTTTACTTAAGCAATTTAATATTTTAATATTTTTATTTTATGTCTATATTATACACATATGTGTGTCATGTGAGTGTATGCACATACTTATGAAGGCCTGAGAGGGGCATCAAATTCCCTGGAACTGGAGTTACTAGCCACTGTAAGTGGGTTCTGGGAACTGAATTTGAGTCCTCTGAAGAGTAATGTGTGCCTTTAAGTGCTGAGCCATCTCTCAAGCTCCCTTTCTAAAATTTATTCTAGAGTTGTACTTATGTAAGTTATTGCAGCATTATTTATGAAGGTAAACATTTGGAAATATTTTAAGACATCAGTAAGTACTTATTAAATGCAAAAGATTTAGAAATGGCATTTTGTATGAAATTAATTTTATTTTTTTAAAGGGGAGGGAATTGATGAGGCTAGAGCTTTGGCTCATATTTGCAAAAATTTATTGGCAGTTGCATGATAAAAAACAAAAGCAGGTAATCAGGATGCAAATGGTGGTAAGAAACTCTGTCTTAGACTAGTATAGTTTTATGATTGCAAACTCAAATACAAATTACATCTCAGAACACTGGATAGGAAGCTCAATTGATAAAATCTTGCCTTATGTGCATGAAGCTTTTGTAGTCTATCTTCTATAATGCATAAAGCCAACTTTGATAGTGCACCACTGAAATCTCAGTATTTTCAAGATAAAGGCAGTAGGATCAGAACTTTAAGGTCCCTCATCAACAACATAGGAATCTTGAGGGTAGCACTACATGAGTTATTATCTAAATTCTAAAGACTTGGCAAAAGAGCTCTTGGCATCATGTATGAAATACTAGACTTGATTCTTAGTCCTTCAAAAGGTAAAACTTTAAACCTATTTGTCACTGCAGCTATACTCACTGCAATATTGTATGCCATTAGATGAGCACCTTTTGAAAGCTTTATTCAGATAAGTATGCTTGCTATTGCAGTCTGCTTAAAGTGCCGAAATTCCTGTCACAGTTTTTACAGTGGGACTAAGCCAGGTATTTGTTTTAATCTTGTGCGGGGTGAAGGTACACATTGTGGAGTGTTCAGGAATGACTTTACAGTGGTTCTGAATTGCAATGAACACTGCTGCCTTAATCTATTTTGCTTGTTTGGCTCTCCCAGTATTCAATGTTTGTACTACCAAACTGTGCTGGGTAAATTCTAGTGTGCTAAACTACATGAATGATGAGAGACCCCCACTGTCCCAGAGACTCTAAGCACAGTTCTATTTCATGCCTCAGGGCTTCTTGGCCACTCCTCACTCCCCGCCAATTAGCTCCTCAACATGCTTCCTTTACAGCATGGCTGGCTGCAGGTGCTAGCTGCACAGGCCATACCTGCTGGGGATGATCCATCATTAGCTTCATTGAGGAATATTCTCCATATACAGTGCAATAATAATAATACTAGTTAAGGCAGAAATATTAGATTTTTTTTTCCTGGAAAAAAAAAAGTGTTGAAGTGAATTCCCAGTAGTAAGAGAAATATCAAAGCACAATGAAGACATAATATTGTACCCTCTCGTGAAGTTGGTAGAGACAATCTTGAGGTTGCCTTCCTAAGGAAAGGTGCACATTTATAGCTTTCTGCTCCACAGTAATGGAGACATAAGATTCAGCAGACATCCACCATGGGCTCTACACGAACACATCACACTGCTCAGTCTTTCTTTGCCCTTGAGCATTTGATTTCCTCTAATAAAAGTACCTTTTTTCTCTCCAGCTTCTTTCTGAACTCTTTTTTTTTTTTTCAATACAGCTTTCTCAGTGAAGTCCTGTGGGACTAGTCCTCTGTGATTCCCTCTAATCAGTGCTTCCTTCATTTGTGTACCTGTTGTTTACAGACATGTCTGCCATCATAGGTGTAACTGAACAATTTGGCTTCCTGTTGGTAAGCACAAAGCCAAAATGAGCGCAGCCAAGAATCAAAGGGGAGTGGAAAAATGCAAGTTTCCTGTAGGAGTAAGGTTTGGTTCTTCCTCCCAGAAATAAGACTCAGACTCAAGATATATCTACAAATACCTTTGGTCTAACTCATTTATTCTAATTGACATTGTGCCATGTGGCTGGTTATCTGTGCTCAGGTACCATTCATCACATCTTCCCAGGTGAATCCCCAGCACCTGGCACAATCCCAGAGTTCTTTCCTCCTCCCAGACGCTCTCTACCTTCTATTTCCCACCCAAGCCATAGGCCATTAGATTTATTATGGACATATACTATTCTCTCTACAAATACCTTTAGGAAAAAAAGATGGTTTTGGAGTTAGTTACAAAGCAATGCCCTCCATAAACAAAGAAACATATTTTCTTCAGGGTTTAGGCGTATTTATTTAGGGAAAAACACTTTCATTGAGGATACTTTTCTGAGCAAGCTCAGATAAGGACTACATTGCTGAAAAATCTTCAATTTAAAGTCAAAATTTAAGAAGGAAGGATGACAATCACACATTTAAGGGCATATTTATCTCAAGGTCATGGAACACATGCTTGAGAGGTTAACATGGCATATAGGAATGCCTTTGAGCATGCGCAGCATGAATCATAAAGTTTCAGCTGAAGATAAAAGAGCATTTTTAAAATGTTCTAATGTAGAAAAAGTCCTGAAATGTGTCAACCTCTTCTAGTAGCCAAAATAGTAATGTCAGTGCTACAATTATTTGTTTATATACTAAAGAAATACATTTTCTTAAACTTGCATATGTGACCTGTACTTTTTAGTTTTAGACAACCGATATTTTGAACACAATGAAATATTATAAATGTTAAATCAGATTAAATATTTGTTTTTGTTTTTGTTTTTGTTTTTTTTTGTTTTGTCGAGACAGGGTTTCTCTGTGTGGCTCTGGCTGTCCTGGAACTCACTCTGTAGACCAGGCTGGCCTTGAACTCAGAGATCCACCTGCCTCTGCCTCCCAAGTGCTTGGATTAAAGGCGTGCGCCACCACCGCCCGGCAGATTAAATATTTTTTTTTTATTTTTATTTTAGATATTTTCTTTATTTACATGCGAATTTCTCCTTTCCCAGTTTC
>NW_022196897.1:82037574-82067404 GCF_008632895.1 Mastomys coucha
GGATGGTTCAATATATGGAAATCCATCAACGTAATTCACTACATAAACAAACTCAAGGACAAAAACCAGATTAAATATTTAATGATTAAATTTTACTAAATTTATTTGTCTGGGAGTGGGTTGTTTTATATATACATATATTTTGTATCTATATATTATATATTAATATATTTATATTATATATTTATATATTTTATGTAGATATACAATTACTATTATACTAATATACATTTATCTAACATAGCATATAATATGTGTGAATGCATCTAAACTCATAAGAATGTATATATATGTATATATACACACATATGTACACCCACATATATATATGAACAAAGGGCTCTAGTAGGACTAAACATGACAAAGATGGTTCTGGCAGGTCCTAGCTAAAGCTAGTCATCAAGGTCTATTTCCTTATTTGGCCTCTTCCTCTATCTGAGAATGCCCACCAAGGTCCAGCTGTCAAAGTAAAATTCCAACCGTGTAGCCACTTTTGGGTACCTTAATTAAGAAACCAACTCTTTGTAACACGAGAGTTCCCCCTGCCCCTTGATAAACTGCCATTTGCCTACAGGCCATATCTGGCCTCTTCTGTATCCAGAAGCAGTCCTTTGTCTCCCAGGCAAATCTTCCCCATTCCCCTTGTTCCTTTTTCCTTCTCCCTCATCCCCTGTCTCCTCTCTTTGCCTCTTACTATGCGCTTTTGGTCCCCCTGGGACAAATAGATCTCCTGTGTGCTGAGAACTTGTTATTTTGTGTGTCCTTTGCTAACCTGACCTTTCAGTATATGGTTCATAAAGTAAATTAGAGACTTGATCATGATGCACACATCAAACAAAGATATGTTTTTACCACCTGTCTCATATGTTGTCATCCTCTCTCATAGAGAAAATAAGTTATTAGTGTTTGAAATCACTAATAGCTTATAGGAGCTTATAGGTTCTGGTCTCTTATTCACGAATGAAATAAAAGCTCAAACAGATTTGGAATTTCAGCAAGGTAACATTATTCAAGTTGAACTAATAACAGAAATTAGAAAAATATGCACTATCAATGCTGACAGCAGAGCAGATGAGAGAAAATTGTAAAGGCCTTGAACTATTATTTGGGGTTGAAGAGAAAGAAGAGTTTGGTTATTAGGCACATAGAATGATTTTCCATAGTAACTGACAAACTTAGATTAAGTAGGCCTTGACTCATTGTTCATGTCTTTTCCCGTAATGCATCAGATTTAATCACATGCTTGCCCAATTACCAATGGCCATAAAAATGACAAATAAAGGATTCTCCCTAAAAGTTCACTTGCTGATCATGCACCGAAACCAGTGGAAGGCATATTGGCTCTTTGCCTATAGTTCCCAAAGAATGTCTGCAGGTCTGCTTAAATAACAAACAACAGGGCTGATCAAGGCTCAGCTAACTAGAATAATTATTCCCATTGTTTAAACCAGGCTTGCAACTTGACATGGGAGTAGGACCTAGGTGGGCTATTAACAGGGCTGTAGGTGCTTTTCTCAGAGAAAGCTGTGTATATAGCCCAAACCAAAGTTGCTAAGCTATCACTTATGCTTGTCTGCCTCGGAAACGCTATTGCAATCAAAGACATTGCAGAATATTGATTAGATTATGGTTATGTAGACAGGAGGGTCAATGGCTGCAAACAGTGTCAGCAAACAATGGTAGATTTCTCAAAGTGGAGAGATGGCTCAGCTCTTAAGGGCTTGCTGCACTTCCTCTGTTTGGTTTCCTATACCCACATCAGAGAGTTCACAACTACCATAGGTCCAGCTGCTGAGGAACCCATACTCTCTTCTGGCTCCACAGGTGTCAGCATACATGTGCACATGCAAACATGTAGACATATATACATGCACATAAATAAAAATAAATCTTAAAAAGTGGATCTTTACTTCTGTCTACTGCAGCTGTCTTGTGATGAGTGTCTAGAGTCTGGTTTGGATTTAGTCCCCAGGCTCATTTGTTTAGTCTAATCTGACTCACTAGAGACTCTCAGTAATTTGTAGGATTCGAAAAACAACATGTGAAGTAGAATTTATTTGCTCAAGTTTCTTGTGTTTTGTGTTCTCGCAGATCCTTGAAAGGGAAAGAAGCAAGAGAGCCTGAGGCAAACATCTGGAATTTGTGTATTCCCCTGCCATACTGTCTCCTAACACTCTCCTAGTTTTCATACTCTTTCAAATATATGAGTAATCCTTTAGTCCTTAACAAGGGTCAAAATAGATATTGTGCTTGCTTCTACTTATGCCCATGCTATCTACTTAAGCTGGGAAGAATTGAAAGTGCGTGAGGGGTATGACTTGACAAGGCACCTTTAGGCTAGGATTGCTAGTGGAGCTTATCACTGTGCATGTAGTCTGTGGGCAGAAATCCAAAGATTTACAAGTACAGGCATTCTAAGATAGAGTATCAGCAGTGGGACTGGTGTGCTGATGTGCAGTGGGAGTAAGGAAAGGGAGATACACAACTCCCTAAGGTGTACATGATCCACTAAAGAAATCCTCATATCCTTTCTCAGGGGTTCAAAGCTACAGAGCTGACAACCTGAATGATGTACTCGATTCCAGAAGAAAGCTGAGGTCAGAATAATCATTCAACAAAACCCTTTCAGTGTATGGCAAAGTGGAAGACTTCTCACTTCTATACTGCTCAGTACACGTACACGTGTGAAAGCATGCCATAATTCATGTTTCAAGACTTGTGATTTGTTTTGTTTGCCTTACCTTCATATTCCAAAGAGGATGGGAACAGCAGTAAGTATTCTTGCCCAGCAGTCAAGATAGTTGATTCTAAGATTATGGAGACAATATGTACTACCAAAATTCAGGCTGAGTAACTGTCAAAGAAAATATATATCATTAGTAAAACTTGGTTGGCAATAAAGAGAAGGGCGTATTCAATGATTGGGTTTTGTACTCAGGCCAGAAGACTTTGACAATAGCAATGCTTTATCAAGAAAACTTATAAAGCGTTTTAAAAGCTCCTCAAAGTGACTTTAACAACACCCAGGCTGATTCACGCAACACATTTTAATATCAAACCACAGATGTAAAAGAGAACTCTTCAGCAAACATCTAACAAGATGGTACTTACAAACAAGTCAGCATGCAAAATTGGATAATAAAAACATTCCTTTGGCAAGAAATGGCCTTGTTATGCAGAATGCAGGAGTCAGGAAACCTGCAGGGTCCTGAAAGACAAGGGATGTCATTGTCTCTTTGATGGCATGTGCCTGGGTTTATAATGCAGAGCTGTGATGTTTCTCCTGGAAGTGTATTATTTAAATCTGTTTGTAAGTTGTCATGCAGTGATTACAAATTCAGTTTATCCAGCTCAGCTTTGCTTTCATTATTTGGGGTTAATATGCTAAATGATAATCACTATAGAAATCACGTTGAAATTTCATATGCATAAACTGTCTGGATATTTTAGGAAAAAAAAGAAGACTGCTTAGACTTAAATTCATTTTGGATATTTGGATTTTGGAATGTAGGCTCTGGATGTGTGGTTTTTTTCAATTGAGGGTACATCTCATTCTGTTTTCTTTAGAGCAGGGTCTTGCTTTAGCCTCATCTGCCTTTCAGGTGCCCCTTTTCCTGCCTCAGCCTACCACATGCTGACTGCAGACCTGCTTCTCAATGATCAGCTTCACATCTCCTGACTTCATCCACAGAGTTTGTGTTTCCTTATTGCAACACCCACATGAACCTAATAGCATATAAGTCACAAAACAATTTCTTTTTAAAAGCTGTTGTTTATTACTGCACGTGTGCAGACATGTGTACGTGCTCAGTGCTGCACAAGGAGAGATCAGAAGGCAACTTTGTGAGGTGGGCTCTTCTTCTCATCCTGTGGGTCCTGCAGACGGAATCTTAGTTATCGGGTGTGCTTCTCTCCCACATTCTTCTAACTGCTGAGACATTTCGTCACCTTCCATAAAATATTTTCTGAGCTCAAAATCAAGAGTGCTTAACAATAAATTCACTGGGTCCTCTTCTAATGCTCTCCTTTCTGTCTTGAAACAATCATTTAAGCAGTTGGGATTACAGTTAACTCACTACTGAAATGCCTCCAAATCATACTTGGAACATATAGATAGGCCATAGAATACATGAGATCTGAAAAAAAACATATGTAGCAATTTCTTTATGATTTCCTGGGTATTAAAATGTCTTCATTTTAAAAGTGTATAACCAACTCATGGGTGACAGTCATGCTTTCCGTTTTTAAGGTAATCTGTATATTTTGAACAAAATTCACAGTGATTTCAGAGATTAGCAACTTTCTTTGAAGTTGAGTCTTTTAAGCTTGGGTGGCAATAACTGCATGTTAACTGTAAAATAACCATCTAACCCTTCTTAATTGCTAGCATCACACCTAGTGGTCTTTAATAAGATTTTCATTAGAGAAATGTGGTATTCAGCTGGGATCTTTTGAAAGTATAATAATTGGAACATTTGAACTATCATACTCATAATTTTCTCCCCTTTCTTCCTAACAGTCTAGTATCAAAACTTGCCGGCTTGAAATTCTATCAGGCACCTTGTGATGACTGTGATGACCCACAGACCCTTAAGGGAGCAGAAGAACCTTGTGTCTACATGATCCACAGACCCTTAAGGGAGCAGAGGAGGGTTCGGATCCTTTTCCTCTTGATGTGTGTGAACTCTACAGTGCCTGTCTCTCACTCTCTGATTTTTGTATGACATGCAAGAAAAAAAAAATCTCCTTAAAACCCCACACTATTACAGATGTTTGCTTATAGCAATTAGGTTTATTCCTTAGTAATATTTTAAGATAGCCTATTGCTACTTTTATAATGTTAAGAATTTGTATTAATGTTATCATTTAATGGAACTTTTTTCCAAAAAAAGCAAACACACACTTCATTTATAAGAGGTCTCAGATCTATTCTGTTTTTGAGAATTTCATAACTCATGACCTCACTTTCCAAATACAATTTTTATGAATGCTAATAGTAAGCTGGTTCTCAAATGAAGTTCTCTATTTTTTGATATTTCCAAAATCATACATCAGTTGTGCAGTACACACACTGCAATAATGAACTGAATAGAAGCAATACCACATTTAAAATACATCTTTATTTTTGTAATTCATGATAGCCAGTGTTCAAGTTACCTTCATACATTTTATACAGCCATAACCTGTTTCACATTTTGAATTCCTATTGGGTATGTCCTCAAAACTCTTTTTTCATTTTTCTCTCACAATGCCTAATACTTTAGCCCCTTTAATATACTCTAGCAATGAATTTATATTTTTTTAATTCATTTTTGTTTTGGCGTCTGGTGATAATCCAACAGGTAGGACACAGCAGGTTTTCTAAGCTAGAGCAACTTTATTGATTTTAACAGCAAACTGACCAGGGACACAGCAAGCAGACTATTCTGGATGAGTAGGTTTTAAGCCTGAAAACCACAAGCATAGTGTGTAAATTAGCATTACAAGCCGGTGTGCCATCTAAGATCACATAAGCAGGAATGATAGCAGACTGGCTTCTTAATGATGGGTTTCTTAGTAATGGATTTTGAGGTTGGAATGAATAGTAATCAAAGGGAAGAACAAATGGAGGAATGAAGGGAGGGAGGGAGGAAGGGAAAGAGGAAGGAAGGAAGGAAGGAAGGAAGGAAGGAAGGAAGGAAGGAAGGAAAGAAGAAAATAATCTGTGCCCTTGACTTGACCTTACATGACATTCAAGCCCCATGCTGGCTGAAGATACAAGTTCTTATGCCAAGCTTCATCCTTCCAAATTCTGCTTTTTGAGAATTTCATGCATGAAAACTATATTTTTATCAATCGTATCCCTTCTTCTCTCCTTCTAATCCTCCCATACACCCTTCCATTTTTCAAATTATTGACTTCTTCCTTATTACTGTTCCATATACAATCTGCCAAGTCTACTTAGTGTTGCTTCTGTGTATATGTATTTATGACTGACTTGAGACTGTATAAGTCTTTTCCAGAAACAAGCATTCCCCCCATATTGAATTCCTATTTTAATTCAATTGACATTTAGTGTATGTAAAAAAGCTCATCTTATCAACCATACAATAATATAAATTTGCATTTTCTCTTGTAAATTTTTGAGTTAAGTTCAAAAGTTTTTTATGAAAAATATCAGTTCAGAGTTGAAAAAAAGAATTGATGTGAGGATTTATTGTGTTCTCTATTATGCTGCACTGGTATCTCAGAAATTATGAAGGAAAAATTCTCTCTTCCCAACAACTCCATCCCCAAGAGTCATATGATTTTTTTTTTTTTTACTAGAGAAAAATGAGGCCAAGGACCAATCTACATTTCAATGTCAATCCAACCTTGCAAGGCCTCAGATAATTCGCTGGGTACTGGGTTCTTCTTTGTAATTGGAGTGAGGTCTGGCTGTCACTGCACTACAGTCAGGATCCGTGGAGAATTGTGTTCAAATTGGAAAGGAGTTTCCTCTCATTAAAGGCAAAGGAAACCAAGTGTAAGTCGTACTGCTGTTAGGAGCGGCCATGTACACTGACTCTGCTGATCCCAGGGGCTCCTCTCCAGGTCCAGAGAGAGCTTTCCACAGAGCATAAAAGAACATCTCTTTCCTTTGCCTATTACTATTTAAGAGCAACTTAGTGGTCCCTAAAAGACAAGATGTGGAAACATGGGTCTCTCTCTTTTTTCTCTCCCTGCCAAGGAATACAAATATTATTTTTTAAAAAAATTATTGGATTAAAATAATAGGGAAAATAATTCCATTGTAAATTTTCTTTTAAATAACTGCATAACCTATATTTTAATATTAATAGTACTATTTATAAATGTAACTATTGATTGAGAACCTTTTTCACATTATTATTTTCAGTCACCACTGAAGAACATTGAACTTAAAAGCCTCAAGTAAGCTGATGAAGTTCTGGAGAGGAAAGTTGATTGGATCACATGTGTGGACTATTAAGATCTCAGACTATTCTGACAACAGAGCAACACACCAACCTCTGTTGGTATCTACCAGTTCAACACTACATGGAACTAATCTGCAGATGGAATCTTCCATTCCCAAAGTCTGCCTTTCTGCCTTAAAAAAATAAATAAATAAATAAATAAATAAAACAAAAGATATAGACCTCTGTGCCACGAGAACACTGTTTGGTCTCCAGTCCCTAAGAGAGACTGCTTCCTTTCATTTTATTATCTGATTAATGGACAATCTGTTCTACAGAGTGAGTCTGCTAGCTCCTTTGTATTTCTGCCATGTTTCCATCAGTCCCCTTAGTACCATAGCAAATAAAGAATAGGTGAGTTATTTTGAGCCTTATTTAGAAGAAAACTTCTGAAACACAAGTATCAGCAAAGACATGAATCAGGTACACTTCATTCTTCATTTTCCTCCGTGGCAAATTTTATTCCGTAGGAAAATTACTGGTGCTTAAGTTTAAAAAGTAATTATGAATTTCATGTATTTTTATTTTACTTCTTATTTCTACTGAGCTAGGCATTGAACACAGGGCTTCACAAATGCGAAGTACTCTATCAATGAGCTAATCCTCCACCTCCTAATTCTGAGTACAAAGGAGATAATGTATGAAAATTATGTCAAATAATATTTGCCAAAGACTAATCAGGGAATGCTACTTTGATTCACTGCTTCCATACCATTCCATAGAGAAAGGGGATAAATTTGTGTTAAATGAAACCCATGCTTTCCAAAAGCTGATTGTGGTTGTCACACAGAGAGATTTGTACAAACACTTCATCTCAAGTGTCTCAACATTTTGGAGATTATTTATGAAGGTTAAGAGACTATATGCTCATATGTACTCACCCTTGTTTAACACCTGTGCACCTTCCATGGAGAGACAGGGTTCAACTGTGATTTAGAGTTAATGTTTAGAGACTGTATCATCTCAAAAGTCATCATGTCTACATGTTTGTTTCATTGTGTTAGTAGTATGCCAACATGCTGATCCTCTGAGGTCCTAGCAGATACTACAAAGACCAAAAATATTCCAGGTAGTCATCCTTCTAAATTCCACAGAATGCAGGCAGAATACTGATAAGTCACTAAGAAAATACACCCAAACTAGATCGGCTACTTACTAAGCATTAAAATAACTTCCAATGTATGTGTGATTTAAGTGACCAAATTGTTGGCTAATGCTAAAACAATAGAGACAATTCAAATACTCCTATGAAAAGAAATTAAGATTAGATTAAATTTATGGAGAATTTTAGAAAAAGAATAATCCTGTACTTTGTATTACAATTTTTTGTGGTAACCCCATGTGATGAAAATGTAATATAATCCTAGGTCTCTGATATAGTCATTGTGTTCATAATACTGCAACCATTCTGGAAGAAAGAATATGATATCATTCCCTATTGACATTCAGTTTTAATATTGGCACTTATGTTATATCAGTAGCTTTTAGAGACTGGAGATAAAAAGATGAGAGTCACCCAAAATTGACCATCTCATGAAATTGGAATATCTTTGTGGTCATTAAAGAAAATTCTGATCATACAGTTAAATTTTCTTGACTATTAAGCTTACTAAGTTAATAGTCAAATTAAAAACCTTACTCTGCAAGCATGTAATTTTTTAATAGAAACTTTTTATTTTAAGTATCTGAATAACATTTTTGCTAAGTTATGTTTGGGCCAGATTTGAGGTAAAATGAAGATGGTAGAAACTGAGATTTCCAAAATGTTAAAAAGCTATACAGGAAAACACTGTGTAATGTGAATTCCCTAGTATCCCTCCTATCTCAGAAATCTGTGGCTCATGTTGACTGCCTGAAAGTGAAGAGCATGTTTGTGGTGGTTTGAGTATGCTTGGCCCTTGGGCACTATGAGGAGGTGTGGCCTTATTGGAGGAAGTGTATTCTTGAGGAAGTGTGCCACTGTGAAGGTAGGGGACTTGGGGTTGCATATATATGCTCAGATCTGGACAGTGTAATCCAGAGTCTTCTCTGTCTGCCTGTGGAAAATAGTCTCCTCCTGGCTGCCTCCAGATAAAGATGTAGAAATCTTGGCTCCTCCAGCACCAAGTCTGCCTGTAAAATGCCATGCTTCCTGCCATGATGAAAATGGACTGAATCTCAGCAAATGTATTTATTTTCCTTTATAATAGTTGCCTTGGTCATAGTGTCTCTTCCCAGCAATAAAACCTAAACAAAGATAGAAGTTGGTACCAGGGGCTAGGGTATTGCTGTGATAGGCGTGAACATGCTGCTGTTTGAAGGAATGTGCACTTTGGGACTTTGGATTAGCAAAGCAGTGGAGTATTTCAAGTAGATTTGAATGGGTCATACTAGTAGAAACACGGAAGACAGTAGTGCTGAAGATGATTTGAACACCAGGTGTCTAGCTCAAGAGGATTCAGAAGAATTTTATTATGTCCTTGTAATGCTTTGGTGAAGCATGTGGCAGCCCTTGTTTGAAGACTCTGCCTAAAGCTAAGGTAAAGAGATCCAGATTAATTGCACTGACAAAGGAAGTCTCAAAAAAAATGCCTAGCGTAGACTTTGCCCTGTGATTCACTCTTATGAAGATCATTTTAACAAATCATCACAAGCTTAGAAAGGAAAAGTACAAAATTTGTGGATCACAGATTAAATGGGTAAAAGGAAGTGGATTGTAGCTAAATCCTATGTCTAAGGATTTTAAATGAAATTAAAGGAATATGACATTGGGGCAATATCCCACCCAGCTAAGCTTATTCTTTATTTGTTAGCTATTCAACACGAATTGTTATAACATGTTAGGTATTATTATGACATCGTTATTGTTTTCATTTGGACAGAATAGATATAAGTGTGTGTTAAATTGACAAGGGATCAATTGTGATAGTTATTCTTCATTACCAACTTGTCTATATTTGGAATGAATGATAACATAGAAAGAGACCAAACATCTTTAATACAGATCATGAGGCATAGCAGCTATGAAATTTCAGATCCAGGAATGGTTGCAAATGACTTTTATCCCAGGAGGTAGAGTCTAGCAGACCTCTGAGGTTAATGCCATCCTGTTATAGAGTAAGTTCTAAGGAGAGAAAAGTGTAGGTCCAGGCATGGTGGTATAAGCCTCTAATCTAAGAATCCAAGAGACAGGAGCATCCAAATCTCTAAGTAAAATGTCAATCTACAGAGCAAGTTCCAGGACTTAAGCAATGGATTTACTTATTGAAAACAGAAAGCTGGTGAAGAGGTTATAGGATAAGAGGACCATGTTTCTAGCACCAGGAAGAAGCAGAACTTTGCAGCTTCAACCACGTGATCTTTGCTTTAGGGTCAACAATAGAAGGGGCTACCAGAACAATTGATCCTGTTTAGCTGGAGCTAAGAAATTATCTGCAATTAAGAAGAGACCAACATCACTGAGCCTAAAGTATTTTCTGGGAAGATAAAGAAGCTATATTCTAGAGATAGGTTTTGTGCTGGCAGCCAGGTTTGCTAATTTGTAGGAAGTACCTGGGTAGTACTGGTTTTGAAGGCATGAATGGATCATGGAAAGCAGTGGAGGTTTAGCATTGTGAAAATCCAGGAAAAATAATTGGTAAAGATGCAGCCTTAGTAGGAGTTGAAGGTCCAGAATGGAAGGGGACATGCAAAGAAGTTGAGGCTTGGCACCATGAAGAGAGCCTATGAAGAAGGCTATTGGTGAAAAAGGAGCCTAATTGCAACAGAATACCCCAGAATATTCGAGATGGAAGTACTATGGGATGACTACCAAGAACAGCAGCAAAAAATGGAATGGAGTCAGCCAGAGCCTAGAGTTGTACAAAGGACAAAGCTGGAGAAGTAATCTAAGCCCTTTAGTGGAACCCAGAAGATTATGTGTGAACCCCAGACACTGGAACAAAAAGATGTGAAGTTGAAGGTCCCTTGGAGACCATAAGACATTAGAGATGCCAGAGTTGTGTGATATACTTGACAAGGAAAGCTGCTAACAGGGAGTAGAACCATCCCATGAGAAAGAATTGTTTTGCAATCAGCAAAGCTGAAAGGTATTGGACATCAGACATTACGATGTAGAGTTTGGAGTTCGCTGAGCTGTTTTTGGTCTTGCTTTTGTTCAGTATATTCTCCATATGATGAACTGGAATAATAATATATACCCTGTGATGTAAGAAGTATATGAGCTGCATTTATATTTTGATTATTTAAAGAATTACAGTTAAGTGATTGAATGAATATCAGAAGAGATTTTGAACTTTAGACATCTAAATATTGTTGAGAATGTAATAGACTATAGGGACATTTAAAGTTGGACTAGATATAGTTTGTATTATACTATGGCTAAGTATGGCCTCCATAGATATTGGAATAAGCCTATGGGGGCCTGGGTGTGGGATGTAATGGTATGAACATGCTTGGGTCATCGATAGAGGCACTATTAGGAGGTATAGCCTTCTTAGGAGAAGTGTGCCACTGTGGATGTGGGGCTTTGGGATCTCATATACATGCTCAAGTCTGGGCAGTATGATCTAGACCCCACTGCTGTCTGCCTGTGGAAGATAATATCCTCCTGGCCACCTTCAGATTAAACTGTAGAATTCTTGGCTCCTCCAGCACACAAGTCTGCCTGCATGCTGCCATGCTTCCCACCATGATGATAACAGACTGAACCTCTGAAATTGTAAGCTAGCCCCAACTAAATGTTTGCTTTCATAAGAGTTGCCTTAGTCATGATGTATTCTCACAACAATAAACCCATAACTAAGACAGTATATAAGGAGAAATGTGAGGCCTCAAGTACTTAGCATTAGACTCTGGCCTTCTTAGAGACAAATTTGCAGGCCATGGTCATGGTGCTAGACAGACCAGACTGAGCTTGCTAGCCATGAGACATGGAAATGGTCCAGAAGAAGAAGGGCAGAGACAAAAGGATAAGCCTGGCACAGGGGTTACAGTAAAAAAGACACAATACTAAGGGGTTAACAGGCACTGCCTTTAGATAGTAACAGGCCCTGTTCTATAGCCAAGATTTTCTGGTCATCAGCTCTGTTTCTTTCTTTTTTCTTTCTTTTTTTTTATGTGGTTTTTTGAGACAGGGTTTCTCTGTGTAGTTCTGGCTGTCCTGGAACTCACTCTGTAGACCAGGCTGGCCTCATACTCAGAAATCCACCTGCCTCTGCCTCCCAAGTGCTGGGATTAAAGGTGTGAGCCACCACTGCCTGGTGTCAGCTCTGTTTCTAAAGCAGCAGTTGTTACAGAAGTCATATGGGACAGAGTGGCCTATAATATGGTTTTGACTATGCTAAGTAAAATGTGCACTGTATTAGTAATAGGTCTTGTGCTTTTTAAGGTCTTTGAAAAATAACAGTCTCTAGAAGTAGGGCTGCTCTTCCACTCAAACTCATATTCAAGCACATTGTCTCAAAATATACTCTAAACCAATGTGCTCTAATCCCAAATGAGCCTAAGAGTAAAATACTCTGTCCTGGTGATCACCAAGAAAGTGAGTCATTTCCAGTAGGCACTTTTTATTGTTTCTCCTGTGATCTAAGAGAAACTGCAGTGGTGAGGAAAATCTAGAAGCAGAGCTGTGGATGCTGATATTGGAGGAAAACCTCAACTGGGAACTCGAGATGATGGCCTCCACTTCCCTCTTTGGTTTAGGCTGGATATTTTATGTGCCCTATTGTATGATGTTGTTTTTATCTGCTGCTTCTTATTCATTTACTTGGAATCTCTGCCCTACCAGGGACTCTTCCTGTTGGGAAGTCTAAATGACTGCATCAGCTGGAGCTTCCCAGATGATATTTTGCAGGATATTATAAGTACCTTTATACTTAATATACTAATTCATTCACAACTAAAAGTATGACTATTGTAGATCATTCTATTAATGATATATAACACCAATTTTTATATATTGTCATATACATAGCATGAACTCTCTTCAACAGTTCTAACTACATACTTCAGAGACATTTGCCATTGTACAATTATGAGCACAAGGCTGAAGATGGAGAATTGCTCTCAAGGTCACTGTCTCAGCATTATATGTTATATGCACCATGCTTTCATAAGTATCCTACAGAGCTTTTAATAAGTAAGTGTGGTAGCATGCATACGTCATGATTTCTCTTTTAGAAACTTTCTGGACAGACTACCCACGTTCAAAAAAGTGTTCATATTGATTTTACAACTATGTGCGCTAGATTGAAAAGAGATCTTCTTCAATTGTAACATTTGCATTCCTAAAGTAGTAATTCCATTGTCTAATTATGTTGGCCTGTATAAATTGATAGGTGATTATTTCATAAATATCATTTTTATATAATTAAAAGTTAAGTGTTATTTTCAATTTTAGTGATGCATAACAGCTCAAGCTTGAACTTAATGGAGAAAAGCACTTTGGTATATGGGTCCATATGACATAAACATGATAGTGGCAAGTCTCCTTTTTAATACACTGCATTCTGTTGGCCCATTTCCACAAGACAACTCTGACTAATTCAATTATATAAAGTTATTACATCTAATTTTTAAAAAGCAACTCTAGTTCTAATTTGGGAAGGAAGTGGAAACAACATGGAAGAGAATGAGGAATGTAGAATAAGAACACAGTTGTCTGAAAAATTCATAATAGCTATATTATTAACTATCTCAACTCCAACAGTCTTTAATCCATGCAACTATCTCCAGATACACACACACACACACACACACACACACACACACACACACATAAACACACACAAAGTTGGAATGAAAATTTCCCATCTAGATTGACAATACTTAATCCAAGACCTAAATACTACCTAACAGAAACCAACATGAAGCAGGTGAAGCCATCTTTTGAATTGTTGGTCAGGGTTGCCTAGGACACTACCAAAACAATATAGGCTATTTTTCCTGTCCTTAGTTGTCCCACAGAGGTAGAAGGTAAGTTCCTATTCCTGAAGTCATCAGGTACTTTAAAAACAGGTCCCAGAACACCTGAGCTGGAAGTAACTTGGAAGCCTCCTCCATGAGAAGTAGGTTTCAGGGCACCATGAAGTCTTCCAAAGAAGACAAATACCAACAGTCCTACCCAGATATGATATCTATGAGTCAAAATGATGATTAGCATAGCATAAAAACCTTGAGAGTTCAATAGTGGTGCTCCTCACTTATCTTCAATGAAACTAATCTTTGTAACAGACAGATGATTACAGAAAACCATAGTCAAGCAAAATGCAGAGTTGTGGAGTCTAGCCCAAACTGACACATTTACAAAACAAGTCTTGTACCTAGGCTCAGAGTACATTGCAGAGGACAGGGTGGAAAGATTATAAGAGCTAGATGCTCAGGGAATTTGCTGTGGAGCAGTGTCTTCTAGAAAGTTAAAAAAAATAAAGTTTCACCAACATAGCCTTCAAATCAGAACCCAAATGACAGTAGATATGCTTAAGTAGAATGGGGAATCTCTGGCGGCTGCTACCCTACACAAAGTACTACAGACAACTAAAAATTTTGAGAATGGGAGACTTAGTCTTCTCCAAGAAAGAGCACATTGATTAGTATCCAATTCCAAATGATCATTGAACACACATACACACACACAAACACACACACACAAACATACACACATACACACAAACACACACACACACCTACTTTAATCCCTTCTTTGAGTTCTTTGTCAGGATTCTCTAGGAGACTCCCAAAACATAAATTACTGAATTACTGGTGTGTGAGTGTGTGTGTGTGTGTGTGTGTGTGTGTGATAAAGAAAGAGAGAGAGAGAGAGAGAGAGAGAGAGAGAACAGAGACAGAGAGAGACAGAGAGACAGAGAGACAGAGAGACAGAGACAGAGACAGAGATTATAAAACTGAGCAGGTTGCACTTATGAATGTCTGTATATAATATATGTGTATAATAAGGGGGAAATGGGCAATATATTTGAAAGAGAACAAAAAAGCTGTATGGGAAAGTAGAATATATTTTAAAATTGAATAAGATTGGATAATTTTGAAAACATATAGATCTGTTTTTTAAAATCATGAGAAAAATACAAAGTCAATGCTGTAAATGTTTGATGGTAAATGTTGCCTTCTACTTCCAAAATGGTACCTTATTTCTACGTTCCCCCATAATAATAAACCTTAGCTTTTCCTATGATAATTGGTGGAACATTGAAAAAAAGTCTATCCAGTTCCTTTTACCTATTTTATGAAGTGGATTTTCATTGGAGTTTCATTCACATTAGTTTATCACTTTATAATAATTCTACCTTAATACTATCATTAAAAAGATTTAATTGTAATATAAATTTTTTACCGAGCACAAATGTCCAAGCAACAAAGGTTAACATCTTAAATTAATAGATTTAGGTTTGTTGCACCAACTAAATGGGTGAATTCAATTAAAATTATGAATTATTGGTAGCTGAAAAGGATCACATTTAATTGTCCTTAATACAGACGTACTATATGCCACAGCACATACTTACAGTAGAGACACCTAAATAGCAATAGACAAGTTTACTTGACTCCATGAATTCATCATCTATGCTACAAAATTGAGCTACTGGGCTTGAAAGATGCCTCGGTGGGTAAAATGATTGCTGTGCAAGCTTGAGGGCATTATCTTATATCCCTATAACATATATGTAGTCAGTGAATGGTACATGGCTATAATCCAAGTCCTCTACATGGAGGGAGCCAGTCAGCAGAAGTCTGAGAACCCTTACTGTTTTGAAGGCTACCTGTCATGAGCAGCTGCAAAGTGCAAAAAAGATGCTGTCTCAAACTAAGTGGAAGGTTCAGATTAACACCTGAGGTTTTCCTCTGACCTCCATACACATGCTGTAACACATGTCTGTGTTCCCACATTGACACACAAGAACAGGCTAATATGATGCTAATATGCATATCAAGTATACACATGAAGAATTAAAAATGAAATCAAGGTGCAGGTAGACCATTGGAAGACTGCAGTGTACTAGAAGTCTGTAGTATCACTTTGCATTAGACAAAGTCTGTTCCTATTGTTCCTATTTTTTTATTCTTGCATCAGAATTGGCAGAGTACCTGAAATTGAAATCAGCCTATACCTATACAAATCATCCACATTTAATTTAATAAGAGTTTGATGAATTGGAAGAAAATTTTCTAGGCTAAATGTTTGAAAGGGCAAATTTTCCCGAATCTTGACAGAAAATAATAGCAAAATTTCTTGATTGCCAGTAGACACTTAATTTGGGTTATAAGAGACATATTTTGAAGTAAACATACAAGTATTTTTATGATTATATGCTTTGCTTCCTGTAAAAGATTCAATTTTCTGTAAAGAATAACATTCAAAACATAAATATCACTGGAGGTTTCAGTAGATGACAAACATCGCAGAGCTGCAAACCTTCATGTGTTCTTTTCTGTGCATCTTCCTTTTGCTATTAGTATTCTTTTTAGGTTGTTTTGTACACATTTTCTGAAATTAAAATACAATTACTTAATTTCTCCCTGCCTTTATCTCCCTCTAATTTCTCCTATGTCCTATAGCTCTCGTATTTATGTCTTATTTTTCTTTCTTTGGGAAAACTGGATGTCCAAATGTAGAGGAATGAAATTAGAGCAGTATCCACCATCTTTCACAAAAACTGACTCCTAAAGTGGGACTTATTTTGTCCTTGTGTGTTTTACTGCTGTGTCCCAGTCAATGAGGATGAGAGAGCTGGCACTTATCACCTGTTCAGTAAACATCTGTTGACAAATAGAAATTCTGTAATTCCCTGGTTTTCCTTTCTCAGCTATTACCAATACTAATCTCACTCAGGAAATGAAAACAGAGACTAAGTAAAAGGGAAAACTTAGAGGAATTTTCATCAAAATGGCATTATCTTGACTCTGATTTCAGATCTATATTTGTATTAAAAGGTATGGGAACTATGATTTGCTCCAACACAGAATGTCCTGGAACTGGCATTTCCGAGTCTATAATTAAATGTGGCACTTATCTTAATGAGCACATGCAGCTCTTCTCTTTGTGCAGAGCATCTCAAGGAAACTGAAATAGCCTCCCTATTGCAAAGAGCCCACTGCAGAGTCCCCTGCATCCTGCCTTACAATTAGTTTCTCTAACAATGTGGGTTTTAAAAAAGTGTGTGTTTATCTTCATGATGCAGAGAGTGGAAGCAACAGGTGGCTCTTTCGCATGGAAAATGACTTCAAGCCAGGAAGTTATTTGAAGAGGTATCAATGGTCACAAGGAGTTCAAGTTTTATGTGAAATTGAGGAAGGTGAACTGGATCTTAGGACTCCCTTCAGACCTCAAAACACTCTCAGTCATAGGAACTACATCCTGATTCTAAATTTTTGGCTTGTGCTTCATGTAGATTAAGCCTATCCTCAAGTTGGTTTAGTGAACTACTAATCAGTGGCCCTGTGACTATGAGGTTATTTAGAAGTTGAATATTTGCTGTTAACATCAAATCAAAATGAAGCCATAATAGACTAGAAAAGACACTAAATCTATGATTTGCTTCCTTAAGAAAATAGAGATTTGAAAATACAAGTTAGAGTGGAAGAGGTTTGATTGAGATTGAGGCAGGAATTTGATGGACTGAGCTGAAAGGCAAGTAATGTCAAAATGAGTGGGATCATCAAATGCTATAAAAACACAGAGATTTTGTTTCTGAAAGGTTTTGATTTTGGAATCTATCCTCCACTCAAATATTTTTTTCTCATTTTAGTTTACCTTGGGAATCGAGGAGAGGGCAAAGTTGCTAAAGTTCTTGTCCTGTAAACAAGACATCTGAGTTAGGATTCCCAGGTAATATGCCGGATATCATAGCATATCCCAGGAACTCAGCTTTGTGTGAGTAGAGAAACATAAGACAGGTGGAGCCTGAAGTTCACTGTCCTGACCACATAGTTTACCAATCAGCAAGCTTTAAGAATCAGAATGAGACTCTGCCTCAAAAATTCACTGGTGTTATAATAACTTATTTATGAAATGTATGGAGATCTTATATGTCAGCATAGTTACGTAAATGTGCCTTAAATTGAGAAGCTATTTTCTTTAATCTTTTTTTCTGTCATTGTTTCAATATTATTATTACTTTTTTTTTTTTTTTTAAAGAAAATGGGCACTGACTTCCATTGCCAGTAGGTCTTTTCTATTTAAAGATCTATTTGGCAAAATACAACCAAACAAAACCAAAAACACCTAAAATGAGTTTAATCAATCCAGCACTGTAGATGCTGAGTATTAAATATGAAGCCGCTGGGCATAGCCCCTACCGTGACACTTTGAGTCTCTGGGAGACATTTCCTCTTCCACTGATGCCAGACAAGGCAGTCCAACCCAGATAGAAGAACATATCCCACATACAGGCAACAGCTTCTGGTATACCCCTGCTCTGGTTGTTCAGGACCCATTTGAAGGTTAAGCTGCTGGTAGCTGACAGAAGCTGAGAATGGGTCCTTTGGCCTCAGAGACCTCTGAGAATACTGAGATTTCAATTTCAGACTTCCAGCTTCAACACACACAGAAAAATGCTGTCTACTGTTTCAGCCACACATTTGGTGAACATTTGTCAAGACAGCAGAGGGAGCTAATGCAAACTCTGAACATGCTATTTAACAGTAAGTGTACAATTAAAATGTTACCCTCATTTCATTGTGTAATGCATTCATACATAGCATGATATTGTTTAAACTTAAAGGCAAATGAATCTAAGAGAAATAAAATTTATAAAACAGTTATTCCAACCACATTGGTAGTATTAAATAAGCGTATATGGCTGTGAAAACTCTCTTAGATTGTGTAGAAACAGAGTGCTTTCATCAGAGACAGTTGTATTGGGTAGTTACGCATTACACTCACATAAAACAGCATATTGGACTACAGGTAAGGTCCAGCTCCTACCTTATTTATTACTGCATAGACAGTTATGTTTTCTTATGGCAGAGATAAAGGCATTCCCTGAAGTTTTGGAGGTTTTGTTCTGTTTTTGTTTTGTTTTGTTTTGTTTTGCAGGGGGGAGTATTTCCTAAGGAATTCAATTGGAGGTAAACTTATATAATAAGCTATATTACACTGGAAACAATTTGATTAAAACTATAGAAAAGAGTTTTCTATATACTACTTTCAGCATTAGGTAGATACATGAAAACAAACAAACTCAGATAATCAAATCACTCCATTTTTATGCCTCTTTCCAAAGATGTTTAACATGTATCTCACACATCTAGAAAATTTACATACATTGAAAGATGAAAAAGCTCAAACACAGAAGCAATAGAGACCTCAAAAGTCACATACTCTAATTGCACTCCAATAGAAATAACTAAAGATTTTCAAAATGCTCAACTGCTTGTCACTTGCAAATATGTATGTAGTATTAATTAAACCAAGAAATATTTTAAAACTAAATTAAAACATGTAATGAAATTGGGGTAAAAATTATAAACATTCCACAATAAAATTTGTAAATCTCCAGAAATTAGACCACAATTTTTGTGTAAACTTACTGATAATGATGGCTATTATGATTTAAAAAACAACAAATTTGTCACCAATTGATAAATGAAAACATACTAATGGTACAAACCATTAAAATCCAATAAAAAGGAATTAATTAATTATACAGCTTAAAATTGAAATTAAATGAATACAACTGATTTTTCATGGAATTATTATCCTCAAGGGGATTATCTGCCAAGCATAAGTAAGAGCAATAAAAAAATGAAATTTGCTTAAGAATAATGGAAATAAAAGTTATACACAGGAGATATAATGGGCTCATAAGAGAATGAAGTGCTACGGAATTGTACTTGAAAGTTATCAAAGAATTTCTGCTTTCCTAGAGAAAGCATAAATTACCAATATTTACCTAAAAAAGATTTTAAATTTTAAAAACTCACTGGAAACAGATGGCTGCATGGAAGTCTCTTTAAGTTTGAAGGCTTTATTTAAGACAGCTTAAACGTTCCTTGAGTATAGAAAACATTAGGAGTTTCAATATTTTAAATATTCATTATAAAAACTTTACCAACTCTGATGAAGATAAAATAAGTAAAAGAATAACTATAATTATTCTCTCCTATGAATTCAAATGCAAAATTATTCTAAAAATTTTAAGAAATAGATTCTACAATCTAACAATTTGAGAGTATTTTAACAGAAATTTATGAATATATGAAGATATAAATATATAAAGATACTTTATTATATCAACAATTAAAGCTTTTTCCTATCTTTGTCTCTCAATATGTGCACTGCTGATTTCCTCTCTCCACCTCTTGAGGACTTGAATGCCTATGGACATCACCAGGACCATTGAAAAAAATCTTGAGTCTCAGCTTCACACTATACCTGCAGAACCTTCATTTTCACAAATCCTTACATTTTTAAATGTATAAATATTTATTGTTGTCAGTGGTTTAAAAGCATTTATCCAGAATAAAGTAATTATGGCTAGCAACATTTTAAAATAGAAATTTAAGAGAATTGTGTATTTTATGATTTACAAAAATAATACCTGTCTGAAGTGACTGAAATGACGTATATGGTAATCTGATAATTATACATCATATACAATTATTATAGCCTACCATACTCTACACCTGTGCATTTTTATAATAATTTTTTTTAAATATGAGAACACCTGTGTCCCAGGACTAGTTATGTAGACCTTGTCTATAACTACATTCAATGCTAACCCTTTATAGACATCAGAGCACTCAATCTTCATATATTGAAGTCTTTGGAGACTTCTAATTCTGATGATTGATACATCTTAATTCTGAATTTCCTAAATTTCTTTGCTGAACCAAAATTTAACCTAACAACACATCTGCTCTGGCAAGGAATCACATTGAAAGACCTTCTAGGTCTATATGATTTAGCCGGAATGCAGATGTGTCCAAGATTACACTTAATCCCTAACAATGAAAGTAAGGTTAGTTTGTAGAAGGAAGAACCCATGTTTGACAGTGATGCCTAATTGAGGTGCAGACAAGAAGAATGAGAGAAAGATTTGATTGAGTGAGTTTTCATGGCTATTCCTGTTTGTTAACTTGACTATATCTGGAATAAACTACAATTCAGAGTTGGAGGGCACACCTGTGATCCAAATCTTGAGGCTGGAAGATACATGTTTCTGACCTGGATCTTGGCATGGAGATCTTGAGGCATAGTGGCCATGAAAAGCTTAGGCCTAGGCAAGGTAGTACATGCCTTTAATCTCAGTAGAGTGAGGCAAAGAGATCTCTGAGTTCAAGATCACCCTGGGACAAAGGAAGTTCCAGATCCAGTCACCTTTAATCTAGACTATACCTTCTGCTGGAGGCCTACTTAAGAACACTGGAAGAAGGAAGACTCATTCTTCTTAGCCTGCTTGCCTTTACTTGTCAGAACATTTGTCAGAACGTACTTCTACAGGAGACTCGCTGCAACAACTGGCCTCCTGGGACAGAGCATCTATTAGAATCTTGGACTTCCTATCCACAGCTGTCCATTATTGTGTTAATTAGACTACAGATTTTACGCCATCACAATATATTCCCTCAATATATAGAGACATTCCATAAGTTCTGTGACTCTAGAGAACCCTGACTAATACATGAGTCAAAGATAGGATACTCCCAATTCACATGAGAAAAGCATAGGAAGGAGAGAGTATTTAAGAGCAACGAGAAAGAGAAAGGTATGGTGAGTGTGTATGGCAGTTTTACAAAGAGGGTTTTGCAGAGGCAAGTTTGAGTGAGAGAATAACTAAACAGAGGTGAAGACAGAAAATACCAGAGAATGAAAGGTGCCATAAGATTATATTGCCAAAGTTAGTATGAGGCCAACCAGAGCAATTCAGTCAGAAACTGAGAGAATAAGGATAGAATCAATCAGTTTGAAAATTAGATGTATAGAGTCTAGAAGCTTCCAGGCCTTGGCCTAGGAATAATTAGAATAGAGAAGGAAATACACTGGGCTCAAGGTCCAAGCAGTGGAAACACTTTGTCATCTCATCACACCATCTGAGAAAATACAGGCGATACTTACAAACAGACATTGAAACTTAACAACTTCCAAACTAAACATTTGTTTTTTCTCATTCTGAAAAGTCTAACTCTTTAACCAATCTCTGCATCTCCATTAAGTGTCATTGCATTTAGGGCAAAGGTCTACAACATGGAGGTATTCTTAAAACCCTTCAGACTGTATTCTCTCTCTAATCTGCCATCACATACTGTTGATTCTTGATTCAAAGTTTATCTCAAATCAAACCATTTCTCATTTATTCTATACTTCCATGGATGTTGCCTAACCATACTGGGTACCCTGTGTGAGTTTTATCACACTTAGACAATGCTGTGATTCATGCAATTGTTAGATATGTACAAGATTTAATTTTATGCCTGATGTTTGATAGGCTTGGCTCACAAGCATTTGACTTTTGTAAGTTTGGCATGTTGTAGCTTTGTCCCAAAGTGGTCATCTATTTTCATAGAGATATGCTCTGTATGAAAGTGCTGAGGATTTGGCAACTGCTTTAATTATAACATTGGCCAATGTAAGAGGATGCTTAAGTTTTGATAGGCACAAAGAGAGGTTTTACAAGTGCAAATCATCTGTAGAGATTTTGCAAATGCATAGAACAGAAGAGCCTTGATCAGGCCCACTTAGCCCCAAGGAAGATAATGTTGAAGATATGCTGGAACTACAACTTTACTAAACTGAAATGGCTAACATAGGAAGCCCCATGGAACTCCATAAGGATTTTTGAACATTAAAAGCCTCACACTAGACATGGGGACCCTCCATTTTTATAGGACTCACTTCTACAAAAAATTATTTTAGACATATGAATTTTTCATAGTTATCGTTATTTTTAGCTTCCATGCCATGAACTTGGAATTAGTTAAGCTTGATTACATATGCCTTGCTCACAGGCTTTGAAGCTATTTATAGCCTCAATTTGAGCATAAATAACTTGTAATACCTTAAAAATTCTTTCATGTAAATATTGGCTTCAACAAAACTAACCAAAATTAGAGATGAAAGGGAAACATAAATAAAGATAAGAATGAAACTCACAGAGTGATTAGGGAATGCCTTAATATTTTATATTCTAGTCTTAGAGAGACTGCTCAGTGGTTATGAATACTGAATACTTGCTGCTCATCTAGAAGACATGGGTTTAATTTATTGAACAAACATGGTGAGTCATAGTCATCTATAGTTAGTTCCAAGAGATCTGACATACACTTCTAATCTCAGCAGGCACAAGACATATATGGTACACATAGATATATACTCTTTGGATGGTGGTTTAGTCCCTGGGACATCTAGGGTTACTAGGTAGTTCATATTGTTGTTCCTCCTAAGGGACTGTAAACCCCTTCAGCTCCTTGGGTCCTTTCTCTAGTTCCTTCATTGGGGATGCTGTGTTTAGTCTAGTGGATGGCTTGAGCCTCTACTTCTGTATTAGTGAGACACTGTCAGAGCCTCTCAGGAGATAGCTATATCAGGCTCCTGTTAGCCAGCACTTGCTGGCATCCACAGTAGGGTCTGGGTTTGGTGATCGAATATGGGAAGGATTCCCAGGTGTGGCAGTCTCCGGATTGTCCTTCGTTCAGTCTCTGCTCCATACATTGTCTGGGCAAATCCTTCCATGGATATTTTGTTTCCCCTTCTAAGAAGGATCTAGGTATCCACACTTTGGTCTTTCTCCTTCTTGAGTTTCATGTGGTTTGTGGATTTTATCATGGGTATTCTGAACTTTTGGGATAACATCCACTTATCAGTGAGTGCATACCATGTGTGTACTTTTGTGACTGGGTTAGCTAATTCAGGATGATATTCTCCAGATACATACATTTCCCTGAGAATTTCATGAAGTCATTGTTTTTAATAGATGGGAAGTACTCCACTGTGTAAATGTACCACATTTTCTGTATCCATTCCTTTGTTGAGGGACATCTGGGTTGTTTCCAGTTTCTGGTTATTATAAATAAGGCTGCTATGAAAATAGTGGAGCAAGTATCCTTATTACATGTTGGAGCATCTTCTGGGTATATGACCAGGAGTGGTATAACTGGGTCCTCAGTTAGTACTATGTCCAGTTTCCTGAGGAAACACCAAACTGATTTCCAGGGTGGTTATACCAGCTTGCAATTCCACCAGCACTGAAAGAGTGTTCCTCTTTCTCCACAAGCTTGCCAACATCTACTCTCACCTGAGTTTTGTTTGTTTGTTTAGTTGGTGTTTTTTTTGGGGGGGGGTGGAGTTCAAGACAGGGTTTCTCTGTATAGTACTGTCTATCCTGGAACTCACTCTGTGGACCAGGCTGGCCTTGAACTCAGAAATCCGCCTGCCTCTGCCTCCCAAGTGCTGGGATTAAAGGCATGCTCAACCACTGCCCGGCTGAGTTTTTGATCTTAGTGAGGTGGAATCTCAGGGTTGTTTTGATTTGCATTTCCCTGATGGCTAAGGATGTTGAACATTACTTTAGGTGCTTCTCAGTCATTTGCTATTCCTCAGTTGAGAATTCTTTGTTTATCTCTGTACCCCAATTTTAATAGGGTTATTTGGTTCTATGGAGTTTAACTACTTGAGTTTTTTGTATATATTGGATATTAGCCCTCAGATATAGGATTGACAGAGATCTTTTCCCAATCTGTTGGTTGCCCTTTTGTCCTATTAACAGTGTCCTTTGCCTTACAGAAGCTTTGTAATTTTATGAGGTCCCATTTGTCAATTTTTGATCTTAGAACATAAGCTATTGGTGTTCTCTTGAGGAAATTTTCCCCTATGTGCTCAAGACCCTTCCCTATTTTCTTTTCTATTAGTTTCAGTTTATCTGGTTTTATGTGGAGGTCCTTGATCCACTTGGACTTGAGCTTTGTACAAGAAGATAGGAATGGATTGATTTGCATTCTTCTACATGCTAACAGCCAGCACCATTTGTTGAGGATGCTGTCTTTTTTCTACTGTATGGTTTTAGCTCCTTTGTCAAAGATCAAGTGACCATAGGTGTGTAGGTTCATTTCTGGGTCTTCAATTCTATTCCAATTGTCCACCTGCCAATAACTGTTTTTATCACAATTGTTCTGTAATACAGCTTAAGGTCAGGGATGGTGATTCCACTAGAAGTTCTTTTATTGTTGAGAATAGTTTACCCTATCCTAGGTTTTTTGTTATTCCAGATGAATTTGCAAATTGCTCTTTCCAAGTCTGCGAAGAATTTAGTTGGAGTTTTGTTGGGGATTGTATTAAATCTGTAGATTGCTTTCAGCAAGATGGCTATTTTTAGAATATTAATCCTGACAATCCATGAGCATGGGAGATCTTTCCATCTTCTGAGGTCTACTTCAATTTCTTTCTTCAGAAACTTGAAGGTCTTGTCATACAGATCTTTCACTTGTTTAGTTAGAGCCACACCAAGGTTTTTTACATTATTTGTGACTATTGTGAAGGGTGTTGTTTCTCTAATTCCTTTCTCATCCTGTTTATCCTTTGTGTAGAGGAAGACCACTGATTTACTTGAGTTAATTTTATATCCAGCTACTTTGCTGGAGTTGTTTATCAGGTTTAGGAGTTCTCTAGTGGAATTTTTTGAGATCACTTAAGTATACTATCATATCATCATCAAATAGTGATAATTTAACTTCTTCCTTTTCAATTTGTATCCTTTTGATCTCTGTTTGTTATCTAATTGCTCTGGCTAGGACTTCAAGTACAATATTGAATAGGTAGGGAGAGAGTGGACAGCCTTGTCTAGTCCCTGATTTTAGTGGGATTGCTTCAAGTTTCTCTCCATTTATCTTGATGTTGGATATTAGTTTGCTGTATATTAGCTTTACTATGTTTAGGTATGGACTTTGAATTTCTGATCTTTCTAAGACTTTTATCATGAAGGTATGTTGGATATTGCCAAATGCTTTCTCAGCATCTAATGAGATGTTCATATGATTTTTTCCTTTGACTTTGTCTATATAGTGGATTATGTTGATGGATTTCTGTATATTCAACCATCCCTGCATCCTTGGGATGAAGCCTACTTGATCATGATGGATGATTATTTTGATGTTTTCTTGGATCCTTTTGCAAGAATTTTATTGAGTATTTTTGCATCGATATTTATAAGGGGAATTTGAAGTTTGCTTTCTTTGTTAGGTCTTTGTGTGGTTTAGGTATCAGAGTAATTGTGGCTTCATAGAACAAATTGAGTAGAGTACCTTCTGTTACTATTTCTATTTTGTGGAATAGTTTGAGGAATATTGGTATTAGGTTTTATCAGACTTTCATTGAAGGTCTGATAAAACTCTGCAACTCTGCACTAAACCTATCAGGTCCTGGGCTTTTTTTTTTTTTTGGTTGGGAGACTATTAATAACTGTTTCTGTTTCCTTAGGGTATATGAGATGGTTTAGATCACTTATCTGATCTTGATTTAACTTTGGTACCTAGTATATGTCTACAAAATTGTCCATTTCATCCAGGTTTTCCAGTTTTGTTGAGTATAAGCTTTTGTAGTATGATCTCATGATTTTTTGGATTTCCTCAGTGTCTTGTTATGTCTCCCTTTTCATTTCTGATTTTGTTAATTAGGACACTGTCTCTGTACTCTCTAGTTAGTCTGGTTAAGGGTTTGTTTATTTTGTTGATTTTCTCAAAGAACCAGCTCCTGGTTTGGTTGATTCTTTGTATAGTTCTTTTTGTTTCTCAGGGCTGACTTCAGCCCCGAGTTTGACTATTTCCTGCCTTCTTCTCTTGGGTAAATTTTCTTCTTTTTGTTTTAGAACTTTCAGATGTGTTGTCAAATTGCTGGTGTATGCTCTTTCCAGTTTCTTTTTGGAGGTACTCAGAGCTATGAGATTTGATCTTAGGGCTGCTTTCATTGTGTCCCATAAGTTTGGGTATATTGTGGCTTCATTTTCATTCAACTCTAAAAAGTCTTAAATTTCTTTATTTCTTCCTTGACTAGATTATCATTGAGTAGAGTGCTATTAAGCTTCCATGTGTATGTAGAGTTTCTCTTGTTTATGTTGTTAATGAGGAGCAGTCTTAGTCCCTGGTGATCTAATAGGTTGCAAGGAATTATTTCAATGTTCTTGTACATGTTGAGGCCTGTTTTGTGACCAATTATATGGTCAAATTTGGAGAAAGTACCATGATGTGCTGAGAAGATGTTATATCCTTTTGTTTTAGGATAAAATGTTCTATAGATATCTGTTAAATCCATTTGTTTTATAACTTCCGTTAGTTTCACTATGTCACTGTTTAGATTCTGTTTCCATGACCTGCCTATTGTAGAAAGTGGGTTGTTGAAGTCCCCCACTATTATTGTGTGTGGTACTATGGATGCTTTGAGCTTTAGTAAAGTTTCTTTTTTGAATGTAGATGTCCTTGCATTTGGAGCATAGAGGTGAAGAACTGAGAGTTCACCTTGGTAGACTTTTCTGTCGATGTGTATGAAGTATCTCTCCTTATCCTTTTTGATCACTTAAGGTCAAAAGTCGATTTTATTCGATATTAGAATGGCTATTTCAGCTTGTTTTTTTTGGTATCATTTGCTTGGCAAATTGTTTTCCAATCTTTTATTCTGAGGTAGTGTCTCTCTTTGTCACTGAGGTGGGTTTCCTATATGCAAAAAACTGTTGAATCCTGTTTATGTAGCCAGTCTGTTAGTCTATTTCTTTATTTACATGTAAATTTCTCCCTTCCCAGTTTCCCCTCTAAAAAACAAATGAACAAAAACAACAAAAACAAACCTCTGTTGCCTCCCCCCTCCCCATGCCTGCCACTCCACCCTCTCCCACTTCCTGGCCCTAGCATTCCCCTATACTGGGGCACAGAACCTTCACAGGGCTCTGAGTTAATTCTCAAATATGATATTCTTCCTCAGGGACTTTGGATGAAACCACTGTTCCTCAGAATTTTTGCTCTCAATGTTTGCACAAAGTTAAGACTGAATTTCAGTAGTTGAGATATCAGGATATTATTTTTACATGGGATCTCGTCATATTGTCCGGGCCCATTTCAAACAGCAGCTTCAAGCAGTCATTGAACCTTGGTTCTTCACCTGACAGTGGGTATATGCCACTGCGTCTGTGAGCCTGTGATTTATTTCCTGCATACCCAATCCCCAGTCTTTTTGTAGGATGATATATTTATATCTTATGCTGCAGAGACTTTTACCTTTGCTCCGATTTTCATATTCAGTGAAGGCTGTGTTGATTTCCTCTCTGCATATACTGAACTCCTGCATTTGGTGTCTTCTTGTTATATATTGAATTTCTTTGAAAGTTTAGAGAACAGAGCATGATTTAGCTTACTTTGATATATTTTTAGATGGTGAAAAATTATTTTAATATCAGAAAACATATTTGAATGCTCATACTGTTTTCTTCTCATTGGCCTGTAAGTCCCTCAGCAAGTCACCAGAACTTTTATTTGCTTTACCAGGTGTATATTTTAATAAGAGAGTTCCTAATTAACTAAACATTAACTTGTAATCAACATAATTTACCAAGTTTATTTCACACCGTAAAAGAAATAAATTCATGATTCTAATCTTTCCACAAAATTCCACATACAATGAACATTATGTATGTGAAATATCAAGAAATGATAAACTTGATTTTTATGTCTAAGTACACATGTGTGTGTTTTCAGTATTTCAAGTATGTGTACCTGTGTTTACAGGTGCTTCTGTGTTCTTTTGCTTGAGAATGTGGAGGTTAGAGAAAAAACTTGAGTGTCGTTCTCAGACAGATGTTATCTACTGCTACTACTACTACCACTAACATCACCACCTCCACAACCACCATCCTCACCATAACCATCACCATCATCGCTGTTGTTGTTATTATTATTATTACTATTACTATTGCTATTACTATGCAGAGAAAGGCTCATTGACCTTGAACTTACCAGGTAGACCAAGTAACTTGGTCAGAGAATCCCAAGAATCTGCCCAGTTCCTCTCAACAACTAAGATGGACCAAAATGCTTAGCTTTTTCTTTTGTGGGTTCTGGCATAGGCATACAAAATCAAGGCTCTTGTGCTTTTGAACAATGTGCTTTATTGGGTTGTCTCTCCAAGCTCTTTAACTTGATTCTTTAAAGAGATAAGCCACAGTCTGCTTTCTTGAAAAATAAACTGTTTTAAATGATTATAAATGGAATCGCGTTGGAGTCAGATCATTATGGATTCTAACCACAGATTTTTCTTGACCAGAGCCCCAATGATAGAATTTTTCTGTGGTACAGTAACACTAGAAACAGGAGTCAGTATGTATGTTTCTGTATCAAAAGATCTTACAGTGTCCACTCACTGAAAAACTCCATATTGACTTCTCGTGTATAACAAGGAATTAAATTGTTTTTAAATTTTTCTACTAAATTGATAAGCATCTGGTAAATTTGATGCTTATGAAGAAGTGGAGACTGCCAGCTGCCTGCTACTGAGTTCTTGTAGTTATTAGTAAATGAATAAATGTTAGCCTTCTATAGTTTCGTGTGATAAAATTTATGGTATTGTTCTAACTACTTTGTGTTGCTCAGATTCTTCCATTCAGAAGTTAGCAGTAAGACTAGACAGGAGAATCAGGTGTTCAAATGCAGGCACAGTTACATAGTAAGAAATGGACCACACTCAGGATGATATTCTCCACATCCATCCATTTCCCTAAGAATTTCATAAATTTATTGTTTTTAATAACTGAGTTGTACTCCATTGTGTAGATGTACCAAAATTTCTGTATCCACTCCTCTGTTGAGGGACATCTGGGTTGTTTCCAGGATCTAGCTATTATAAATAAGGCTGCTATGAACATGGTGGAGCATGTGTCCTTCTTACATGTTACAGTATTTTT
>NW_022196897.1:82069576-82070415 GCF_008632895.1 Mastomys coucha
AAAGAAAATATCTAAAAAAAAAAAAAAGAACTGGATCAGCCTGGGATACCTGATACCTGTCTCACTTTCTCCACAAACTACCTTAAAACCTGATTAAAATATGTGAATTCAAAGTTGATTTAGAAATATTATGTAATTAATTCCTTCACATAGTTCATTGACCTAATCAAAAAAAATGTGTGCTATTAGCATGTGTATAGACAAGAATTTCACCCTAGCTCACAGGAGGCAGAAGCAGGCAGATCTCCATGAGTTCAAAGCCAATCTTATCTACATAGTGAATCATTGGCTAGCCATGCTTATATATTACAAACTTGTCTCAAAAAGTAAACTAAACAAAACAAAAATAAAACAATAACCAACTTCTCATGTGTAGCTGATATAGTTCAGTTTGGTTGGTCATCACTAAAGATTATAACCATTATAAGCTGCCCAAAAGTTAGTTAATGCAAGTTGTATTTGGAAAGCTTCTATCTGTCCTAACACAGTTCTTCTTTGAAATATTTTTCTTTCATTTCTTCATATTATGCTAAATCTATAGAACTACTTATTTTCAAATCTCAAGTCTTATAACCTCTGTGTAGTTAAATTAAGTTTCTTTGTTTTATCTCCTGAAGTACATGTAAGCTTTCTAATTAATTTAAAAATGTAATGTAATAGTGTATTTATGAAACACAACAGGAGATTGTATATGAAAGAAACATAGATTATCTTAGTTTGATAATCTTCTCATAATGATTTTATTCCACATAAAAAACCATATGTGCATAAAAGGTCAAAACTCCTGAATCTTCAATTTGCTGATTTTTTAATTTTAATTCTCTCTCTCTCTCTCTCTC
>NW_022196897.1:82070449-82080255 GCF_008632895.1 Mastomys coucha
CTCTCTCTCTCTCTCTCTCTCTCTCTCTCTCTCTCTCTCTCTGTGTGTGTGTGTGTGTGTCTGTGTGTAATATGCATGTGGGTAGCCACATAGGGCAGAGGAAGTGGTCACATATACTGTATCTGCTAGCACTGTATAAGAATAGGAGCCAGGCAGTGGTGGTGAACACCATTAATCCCAGCACTTGGGAGGTAGAGCAGGCTGTTTTCTGAGTTCGAGGCCAGCCTGGTCTACAGAGTGAGTTCCAGGACAGCAAGGGCTACACAGAGAAACCCTGTCTCGAAAAACCAAAAAAAAAAAAAAAAAAAGAATGTTGTAGTGATTATTTGTATTTCATTGCAAAATTAATCATATCAAACCCAGTCATATATAAATAATCCATTTTCAGTAAAACAAACTTCAAATTCATATAATACAGACATGGAGAAATGCCAGGAATGACAGGAAAAGCTAAGTTTTAATATTGGTAATTATATTCTTCTCACACACAAAATGCATTTACTCCCCATGACACTTGTTAAGTTTTATTTGATACTCACAGACTCAAATGCTATGCTCTGTGGTAGGTTGACAGTGTCTTCCTGCTTGACAGAAAACTGACAAGCATTCCTTATATATGTCTCACACAAGGTCAAAACAGTTACAATAAACATCCCCATTTGAAACAGTGATAAATAGGCAATTGTAACTATTTTTGTTCCGTATAAATTCTAAATCTCTTTATCCGTGCATTTCTAGCTATGGATATCTCTGAGACAATAGAGTGCTGCTTGATGAGACTGAATGTTCTTATTGTTGTCCTCCATTTATATCCCCCAAATCTTTCAGTGAGATTTCATTTTTCTCAACAATTTGTTACTTATCTCAATAAATATCATATGCCTTTTGTATGAAACTGAGAATGAAGCTACTCCTTGTTTGTAGCTTTTGAAAGTGCAAATACATTATCACTTGTATGTTTCATCTTCTAGTCAAAATTAACCCTTTAAAAAAAAAAAAACAATATCATTATTTTGAAAGTTTTTTATGTGTTACTCTTTGGTTGACTCTACTTGAATCTAGTACCTTTTAAAAAAACCAATATAGTTATTTTGAAAGTTTTGTATGTGTTAGTCATTGGTTGACTCTATATGAATCTAGTACACATACAGAGCTATTACTCAAACAGATCTTTAACTTTAGACTTACCTAGAGTCTTTAAAACATCTCTAAATTTTTAGTTGGGAGAATCTAGCTGCTTCCTTCTCTGGAAATCTTAACTGAGAATGTGATAGTCATGACTTTGTCAATGCTTTGTATCTACATTCTTTATAATTTAAGTTGTCACTGTGTTGGTAAAAGACTTTTAAAGCTAAATTTTCTCATAAAAATGTTTATTTCCAATTTTAACAAGGTCCAACAACTCTAGAGTCTAGAGAATCTAGCAACTCTCTTCTTTATGTTTATAAACACGTTTGTCTTCTGACATACGTGTTTCTTATGATAGCTTGCCATGAAAGAAAGTATTTACTTTGCATTCTTATGTTCTCCTGAAAATACTCCTTTATAAGACCCTAAGTCCCTCTAGTAAACTACCATCATGTACTCACTGACTCATCACCAACAGACTTGCTTCTGTACAATAGGGGTTTGTATTTATCCTGTTTTCTATAACATTTTCCTGAATATTTTTCCAGGTTCATTGTATAATTCCTTCACAGCCTCGAACCACAACTGAAAATTCAAAGTCATACTGCTTGTTATAGCGACAAGATAGTTATATGTTTCTATAAAAGCTAAATATGCATGTATCTATATAGTTGTACAATAAAGTACTACCAAAATAATTGACTTAACATTTTTTTTCTCACTTGTATATCGATGAGTAAGCTTGAGGTTCAAGTATTTGTGTATGTTTTAACTTGCTTACTTTCAAGATGTATCTTAGTTTCAGCTTTACTAGACTTAACTAGCAATCTTCTTGGATGAGAAAAATAGGAAGAATCCATTCTTCTAAGTACCCAGGTAGAAATAGTAATGGGAAAAAAAGACGTATATGATGTTCCTTGGGACTAGTATCAAAACCGGCATGTTGTCAATTTTGATAACATTCCAATAGTCGAAGAAATTTTAGGGCTACTATTTTCATAAATGGAACTATAAAATATATTTTGGTATTAATTAGAAAACATCAGAATTAACTTAAGAAATGAAGGATAGGAGACAACTCTACCATTTTAACACATTGTATCCATTATATTTTTTTAATAGATGTCCTTGAGTTTGAAGCAGACAGCTTTTGCTTCATTATACTTTATTAATTAGTACATTTTATATCCTCTTTTAGAAATCTACCTATGCTATTTGTGAAGATGATTATGTTTTTTATTGGGTATTTTCTTTATTTACATTTCAAATGTTATACCCTTTCCAGGTTTCCCATCCCCACTCCCCAGAAACCCCCTAACCCATCTTCCCTCCCTGTGCTTCTGTGAGGGTATTTCCCCACCCAACCACCAACCCTTACCCGCCTCTCTAAATTGACATTCCCCTACACTGTGGCATCGAACCTTCATAGGAACAAGGGCTTCTCCTTTCATTGATGACTGACAGTGCCATACTCTGATACATATGCTGTTGGAGCCATGGGTCCCTCCATGTGTACTCCTTGGTTGAAAGTTTGACCCCTGGAAGCTCTGGGTGTCTGGTTGGTTTATAATTGTTCTTCCTATGGTGTTGCAAACCCCTTCAACTCCTTCAGTTCTTTCTCTAAATCTTCCATTGGGGACCCTATACTCAGTCCAATGGTTGGCTGTGAGCATCTGCCTCTGAACTTGTCAGGATCTGGCAGAGCTTCTCTGAAGACAGCAATATCAAATTACTGTCAGCAAGCACTTTTTGGTATCCACAATAGTGTCTGGGTTTGGTGACTGTATAGACTACCCAGGTGGGGCAGTCTCTAGGTAGCCTTTCCTCCAATCTCTACTCCACACCAATGGCTTATGCTCTAGGATAAAAAAGAGACAAATGAGACCTCATAAAATTGCACAGCTTCTGTAAGGCCAAGGACACTGCCAATAGGACAAAATGGCACTAACAGATTGGGAAAAGATCTTTTCCAACCCTACGTCCAATAGAGGGCTAATATCCAATATATACCAAAACTCAAGGAGTTAGATACCAGAGAAACAAATAACCCTACTAAAAATGGGATACAGTTGTAAACAACGAATTCTCAACTGAGGAATACTGAATGGTTAAGAAGCGCCTAAAAAATGTTCAACATCCGTAGTCATCAGGGAAATGCAAATCAAAACAACCCTGAGATTCCACCTGACACCAGTCAGAATGGCTAAGATCTTCAGGTGACAGCAGATGCTGGTGAGAATATGAAGAAAGTGGTACACTCCTCCATTGTTGGTGGGATCGCAAGCTGGTACAACCACTCTGGAAATCAGTCTGGCAGTTCCTCAGAAAATTGGACATAGTTTTACCTGAGGACCCAGCTATAACACTCCTGGGCATATAAACAAAAGATGCTCCAACATATAACAAGGACACATGTTCCACTATGTTCATAGCAGCCTTATTTATAATAGCCAGAAGCTGGAAATAACCCAGATGCCCTTCAACAGAAGAATGGATACAGAAAATGTGGTACATTTACACAGTGGAGTACTACTCAGCTATTAGAAACAATGACTTCATGAAATTCTTAAGCAAATGGATGGAACTAGAAAATATCATCCTGAATGAGGTAACTGAGTCACAAAAGAACATACATGGTATGCACTCACTGATACGTGGATATTATCCCAAAAGTTTGGAATACCCAAAAGACAATTCACAGACCACATGAAGCTCAAGAAGAAGGAAGACCAATGTGTGGATGCTTCAGTTCTTAGAAGGGGAGACAAAATACTCAGAGGAGAAAATATGGAGACAAAGTGTGGAGAAGATCTTAGTGTGACTTTTAATATTTATCACTCACAACATTTTTCTTTTATGTTTCCATTTATGGTTTGAGAAGTACTTACCTCACTTTATGCTGTGAGATGAGTTTAGGCTAGATACATTTTTTTATTAGGGTCATTCAACTGACTCCATATTAGTCTTCAAAATTATGACTTCTCTTTTGAATAATATTGTCAGGAAATTTAAAAGAAGTAGAAGAATATGGATATGATTTTAAATTCTTATTTCTGTTGCAAAATCTGTCCTTTCTGAAGCCAACATCATGTTGTGTTCACAAATGCTGGCTGCCTCATTATATAGCATATAAGGCATGGAAGCCCCATAGCTTTATGTTCATATCACCCCTTTCACTACTCTGTCTCCCATATAAATGAAACAGTCTTTGCTTCAATACCCCAGAAATCCCCCCACATAACCATTGCTGTTTTAAATATGTTAATGATAAATCCATAAACTAATTTTTAAAAATTAATACATTGACAATATTAAAACCTAAAATGTAGTTTATTTGGTGGTACTTATAACTTTATTATATGTTGAAAATTAATGTCTTGTATGTAATTATTATAGTTTTTGTTAATCTTATTTCCAAATATTTGATAGTTTCATCTCTCAAAAGAACAACTTTAATGAGCTTTTTCAATTCATTTTTGCCCATTTATAAAATTTTGATAGTTAACCTTATCGTGTTATCATTTATTAGACATTATTTAAATGCTAATTATTAATTAATAATTTGATAATTATAAATTAATATTCTAACTTTCATCCACATGTTCCCCATCTTTTCCTTGATGATTTTGTACATTTTCTATAAAGGATGAAATTTGATCAGATTTTTCTTGCTTTTTCATAAAACTACATTTCATTTTTTCACATGGATATTGTCTCAATTTGATTAGTATACTTTTAAGATTATGGCTATTGGTTATATATTTAGGTAATCAATAATGCCATCTTTAAATGGTAGTGATTTTATTTGTTCCTTTCAAATTCTTAAGAATTTAAATTTCTATTGAATCTTTAATGTTGCCACAGTCCTATTTCTTTGATTAGATGATTAACAGTGTATCACTTTTCTTACTATTGCATCTTACTGATTCATGTCCTTGTATTTAAAGAGTGCTTATCATAAGGACCACATAGTCTTCCATTTATAATTGATGAGTTTGACAATTTTAGCATTTTAATTGGAAGCTTAGATTTGCTTTAGTTTTAATTTAATTGCTATTTACACAGAACCAGAGGATGGTGGCCATGAAATGTACTTTGCTGCACTGTCACTGATGTTTATGTAATGGACCAGGGCCAAAATGCTGTGCTCTGAAATGTTGGTATTTGCATGGAGGCTGTATTTGTCCTGTGCTTTCCCCTTGTCCATTTACAGAGTGTGGAGGAAATATTAAATCATATTTGCTTGCGTCAGGTAACATGTCCTGAGAAGGTCTCAAGAGCTTTATGGAATTCTCATTCTGACATGGTTTCCCAATGAATTTCTTCCATTTTGTATCATTCACTTGGAGATGAATTTGTCTCCTTGTTGGATGGGGCTTTCAGCATCTCCAGGATTTATTCATGTCTCTGTTGCTGTCTCACACAGGTTTCACTTAAGACATTTGCTTCTGTTTAACACTGTCTTCAAAGCTGCTTCTTGGACAACATAGGTTAGCACTATTCATATCCACTACCACACTGGTTCTTTTCAGTCAGCTTTTTTTCTTATTCTTTGTCTTACTACTCTTGTAAACTTTTAGAGTAGAAATTCTATTATCATATTTAACTAACAGACACAGCTTTTTCTTGCCTTACATGGTTAGTTATAGATTTTATACCATGAATTTTGAACTAACTTGATTTTTAAACTATTACAATAAATTACAATTATCACTTTTTAATATTCAAATGTTAACTTCATAGATGCCACTATCCCAATATTTATGTGATTTATTTTATTTTAAAGTTTAATGAATTTTATTGAACTAAATTTCATAAAAGAAGAATGATCAATTGTATGCATATAATGAAACATATTTTAACTTATGTCAATTATACTCAAGATAATATTTGTGTAATGAGATTTCTACACAGTCCCCAAATTTTCCTTCGTTGTTGATTTTCTTTTCCTCCCTCTCATTCCTTGCTTAGAGTCAAAAGTATACAGTCTTTGTATCCAGATTATTTTTGTATTTGTAAAGTATTGTTGATCCTTATTAATATAAAATATAATATGGCATTTTATGACATTTTCTTAGGCTACTCCTGGGTCTATGAAGAAGAAATGAAGTTTTTGTGATGTATTATTTGGTTTTTTTGTTGGTTTGTTTTACATAGTGTTGTTTCAATGTGCCTTTGCACAAAAAGAGACAGTTGGTCAAATGCAACTGAAGACCAGGATATAGTCCACACACCTATGGACTTATTTTTGACCAAAAAAGCCAAAGCATACATATGGTAAGAATACACAACATTTTTAATGAATTGTGATGTTCAATCTTAAGAACTACAAGTGCTGAGTGCAAAAAGGTCCTTTCTTATACCTCTGCACAAAACTCAATTCCAAACAGATGAAAGACTCAACACAAGTCCAGATATATTAAATCTAATACAAGAGGAAATCAGACTTGAACTAATTGGATCAGAAAACAAGACTTTCTGAACAGGAACCAATTGTACAGACACTAAGAACAACAACTAATAATATTGACTTCATAAATTGAAAAGATTCTATATGGGAAAAGACACCACAGTTCAGAAAATGTAAGAGGATAGCAAATGACAAAAGTCCCTTACCAATTGCACATCTGATTCAGGATTAATATTTACATTTTGAGGAATTAAATAAGGACATCAAGAAAAAAATAA
This sequence comes from Mastomys coucha, assembly GCF_008632895.1. Classification (NCBI taxonomy): domain Eukaryota; kingdom Metazoa; phylum Chordata; class Mammalia; order Rodentia; family Muridae; genus Mastomys; species Mastomys coucha. The sequence goes on from NW_022196897.1 coordinate 82,077,266, forward strand.
TAACCCAATTAAAATGGGGATCAGAAGTAGACTTTTCTCAAAATATTAAATACAAATTGCTTAGGAGCAATTAAAGTAATGTTCACTAACTTTAACCGTCAGTGAAATGGTTAATAATTATTTTGATATTTTATATTATACCAGACAGAATGGCCCAAATTAATAAAGCAAATCCTCATGGTATAAGGATGTGGGGAAATGTGAAGACTTATCGATTGTTAGTAGAAGTGCAACACGATAGAGCCATTATGGAAAGCAGTGTAATGGTTCCTCGGAAAGTTGGGATTATATCTAACTCAAAATAGAGCTATTCTTGGGCATATAACCAAAAGACCAAAGGATTCTACATTATACTACAGGTACTTAATCATCTGGGTCATTAATGCTCTATTCATAATAGTATGAGACTAGAAACAGCTTAGAAGTCCATCAACATATGAATTGGCAAGGAAAATTTGATACATTTAAACAACAATTTTCAACCCCCTGTGCCGGACCTGAGGGGTCTCAATGAACGCTAGAGACAGCAACTCGACTCGACTCACCAGGGGTCTGGAGCCAGCTCAAGACATTAAAGCCAGAACCAGTAGCCCAACATTCAAAAGGGGCTGTGACTTTGATCCGCCCTCCTGCCTGGAGTCCTAGCCTTGATATGCTCAATTCCTGTTCTCACTTATGTGCTAAAAGACATGACTGTTTCGCCTCTAAGTATAAATATCCCGTTTCACTAAGTAAAGATTACACCTCGATAAGCATCCTTTCCTGGTGTCGCTTCTTTGTCCCCCCTACCCGCTTATTTTCACAGAACCTCGAGTTCCCCCGTTCGTGAATTACCCACGGTATGAAGTGAAGCTGCGGGTCGGTTTCCTTCAACCCCCAAAATGAAGTCATTAAATTTTCAGGGAAATAGATGGACCTAGAAATGAAAACATCCTGAATATGGTAACTCTGACTTCCGCTTCTCTCCGCAAATAACAAAATATGGTATGTGTAACATACAAAATAACAAAATCCTATATGTGGATGTTAGCCTTTCATCCTTCAACAGTCATGCTACAATCCATATAATAACAGGGAGTAAGTTCAGAGTGAAGGAGTAGGGGGAAAAGCAGACCTCCCAAGGAAGGGGACATAGAATATATAACTATAGGAAGACTAGGGGTAGACTGGAACAAGAAGATTAAATGGTGAGGTAAGAGAAAAGGTGTATAAAACAGGGAATAAGGAGATGGACAACTAACAATAAGGGCCATTTGAGGGGATATATATATATAAACCTACTACTGAAGAAGTTTCTAAAATCTACAAATGAAATTTCAATTGTGTAGAAAGACAATTACAAATGTCTTTCATACATCAAATTGTGTGGAAGACAATGCTGCAACTTGTCTTCTCTCAACATCAAATGAAACTTCTCGAGCCAGTAATGGATTACATGAGTTGCTGGCCAAAGAGATGCAATGAAAATCCCAAACAACTCAGGCAATTGTCAAGGCTTTAAGATGCACTTCACAAACTAATAAATAGTAAGGCCCTATTGCTGAAGACAATACTTACATATTGACCTGCAACGTAGAACCTTCACTACTACTGACTACACTGCATGATACTGGATGCTCTGCATACTATCTGAGTGGAAAGCTAGCTGCCAATATAGCTACAAACCCTGTAATATACAGTACTTACCTGCCTGCATGACATACTTATATGCTAACATAACAGTGGAAGAAAACCAAGGCCTATCTGATTGGATTTAAGGCCCACTCAATGAGACAGGAAACATACCTGATATTGATAGAGTAGCAAAGAAATTGAGGTTGAGAGTATGGATCTAGGGGAAAAAAAACAAATACTTTTATGTTTAAGGAACAACAATAAAATTACTCCTAATGACATTCCGGCAAACCTATAGATCAGCGTCTAACACAACCATCATGAAAGAAGTTCTATCTTGCAGTTGGGAAGTAATACAGAGATGCAAATGTCAGGAGCCATCTCAAAAAGACCAAAGACAAGAAAGTAAGTATTCTGGAGATGGTCCACCACTTTGCATAGCTACAATTGGTAAACTCTGAATTGCAGTGACTTCAGAGATTTTTGTCCAGGATTACTTCTTGCTAATGGTATATCTTACCTGTCACTTACATAGTCTAATGATTTCTGGGCATTAGCCTACATTATTGGTCAGTTTTTCTGCAGATCTTTGAGGATGTACTGTCATGTAGTAGTGCTGTGTAGATAAAAGGATAATTTTGTAATTCCTAATAATAATATTATAGAATTCCTAAATTTATACAAGTAATTTTCAGCCCTCTAAAAAGCTGCAAACTGAGCTCCATAAACCTTAATGTGTCATAGTCTAATTGTACTAGGATAAGAATGCAAGATTTGAACAAATTTATGATCAGGGCCAACATTCCTTCTAGGATAGCTATAAGACCATTATCTGATAACAAAAGTTCCTAAACTGGAAATGGATAATTTATTGTAGGTGCAAGGACAGAAAATAAAATATTGATTCATTTATCAATACACAACATCAATACTAATGAGACACAAAGCAGAAGGTTTGTTTCTTGGTAAAACTGTGCTAACTTATGACATAAGAATTATTGTTTTAAACTTTTGATGAACTTATGGATCTTTCAACAGATGTTGAGTTAGGTACTGGTCTTATTGAAGATGCTTGGAAATCCACGTGATCTATTCTCCTGAGAAAGTAAAGAACTAATGGCAATAAGGACAGGGCTTTTGTTTACTTGCTTCTTACAACAGTAAAAAGGTAGATTCTTTCTCAGCAACAAAGGTTGAGGTTTTTTCTTACTTTCATCTGAGAAAAGGTAGACACTTTTCTTTCTCTGAACAATAGAGATTGAAGCTTCCTTTTCATCCAGAATGAGTCTTTTTCTGCATTGGTGTTTACTCAATGGAACTTGCTCATGGGAATTTTTGCTCCATTCACCAAAAGTATATATATATATATATATATA
>NW_022196897.1:82080265-82115309 GCF_008632895.1 Mastomys coucha
TATATATATATATATATATATGTAAGTGTGTATATATAGGTGTGTATGTAGGGTGTGTGTATGTAAGTATTCATGAGCACTTGTGAAGTTGATAAGACAGATGGTGGTTTGGCCAGACTGTGTATATGTGTCTGAGTGTTGCCTATGGAAAAGATTTTCTTTCTGCCTATGTGACTTTCTTTTCCTTTTTCTCTGGATCACAAGGAGTTAATGACCTCTGATCAGTGAGAAAAGAAGGAAGAGCCAGAGTAATCAATGTCTTTCATGATTCCCCTGCTGCTGAGCAGGAGGAGTTCATTACCAGAAGCCAAAAGCTTTTGGTCTTAGAATGGCGAAGAGTAGAGAAAGGTAAAAATTACAGAAAGTAAGCAAAATGTTTAACCTCACTGTTTTTTACCTTGTGCATTATATTTTCTGGTTTTATGTTTGTTTTCCAAAGCAAGAGAAAAAAAAGGCATGGATTTGGACATTGGGAAGGTGGGGAGAGTAAGGTAGACTACAGAGGAAGAGAAACCATCATCAGAATATATTTCCTGAATTTCTGTAAAAATAGTCTAAAAATGTTTTGTTTGGGTTTTATTCGATGCTTTTGCTGTCATTCACTTTGAGGTTTACTAGGTTCTTAATTTGTATATTAATTTATGTCTTAAGTTTGAAAATTTCTTGCCTATTACCTTTTCCAACACTACTTCTCAACCATTTGCCTATAATTCCTTCTGGAATTGAATGTGTGTGTGTGTGTTTGTGTGCATACACATAGGCATGTGCTCAGATGGAATCTCAGATCTGTGGTACTCTGAAGTTCTTTTATTTCATTTTGTGTTTGAACTACAAAGCATGACCTTATATTTATTATTCAAAGATAAGTTATTCAATCTCATGTCATTATATAATGATTAATTGTTTAATCATAATCACAAGACACATATAAAAGTATCATCTGTAACATATCCACTCATCCCTACAGCCAGGCAGGGTGATTGATTGTCCATGTTAGTTAACACATGTATTGTGTTGAATCAAAACCAGATTTAAGTATGGGTAAGACTGAAAAATCTTCCATTTAAGCATTGTTTTCCTAGGATTGGTGACCAAGAGCCATATGTATTCTTTGACATTCAATACCTTCATAGATCACAAACAACTTTCTCTATTATTTTTTTCTAATTTATTCTGCATAGGTTGGACCTTCCTAGGGATATTAGATATTTCTTTCAATTATATGGTATCTTCAAAAACCTCTGGCTTTCTCTGTCTATCAGCATTGATATTCTGGGTTCTTTCTTAGCTTTTTTTCATAAGTTAGGCAAAATAATTTTGTTATATTCTATATAGGCTCATACATTGTGTATTTATTTCCTGAAAGCAGTGATTGCCTTCAAAAGAATATTTTAAGTTATCCATAAAATTTTACATTTGAAGAAATGAATTACAGTATAGACTCAGTGGCTAACTCTAATCAATACTATCAACACTAATCCAAAATAACAAGTCATATGTAAATATTCACTCAAATATTTATATGTACTTGTTGACAGTTTAAGAACTCTCAAGGCCTACATTAGATGCCTAGGTTGTAGATTCCCTGGGTTAGAAAATCCACTAAGGGCCTTATTGATCTCACGGCTTAACTATTAACATACTTACCTAAATGATTTCTATGTAAATTAGAAACCTACATCACTATGACAAACATTATGCTAATACAATTATTATTTTTAAATTCACTCAATTGACTTCAAATGTTTTGTCTTACAATAAATTAACATTCAAATAAACCTTTAGCAAGTTGGATAGCAAGTAAAAAAAAGTACATTTATTATGTCTAATTTATTAGTAAACATGATTTAGCAACACAGGATACTATGAGCATTTGTTGTGTTTTCTCATGTTTTAGTGACTCTCATGTTTTAGGGAGCTCTACCAAGTGATACAGATGATTAGTCTCTAAGTAATCTGTTTCTGCATTTGGGGGAGTTTAAGGTCTAAATTGCATGTTTTCTATGGTGAAATTTTTTTAACATTATTTGAGAATATTGAAAGCCAAGCAGTCTGTTGACAATGATCACCAACTTTCCTGCAGGCTTTCTTAGATGACATAAGTGATCTCTCCAATCAAAACTTTCAAGAAATGGAGTTGTTGTCCTCATTGTATCTCTTGATCACTTGTGTGATGTCAGTCAGTACACTGATGTTGACTGGAAGCAGGTAAGAATGGACCTGGTAACCTCTCCGGTTGTTTTCTTGTTCCAGAATTTCCACAGTATTCCATTTGAATTTTTTCCTTTATTCTTGTGTTCTCTCAGGATTCCTTTCTAACACCTTCATTTTGCCTAAATAGTCAAATAACTTATCCAGATATACACATTAACAGACAGGCTCTTCTAAGCAATCATAATTACTTTTCATTGTCTACTTTCCTTCTGGAAAAAGCACCTAGAATTACAGAGACAAGTCCCAACACTGAAGCATTTTTGACAGAGGGAAGAAATTAGCTCTGAGAAGATTGTCACACAGAGCACCACATGGGGGCAGCAGATATTGCTATAAATTGAAAATACTGGCAAATCCTGTAAGTATCAGTTTCCCCCCTTAATATTTATTCTGAAGTTAGTGCCTTCTACAGCATCTCTATTTCCATCTTTGTCATCCCCATCCCTTTTGTCTATATAAGATACAATTACTGCTAAAGGACTTTCTTGCTTGTTCGTATGTGACTCCTTCTTTGTGAGGATACAAATCAGTGTCTGTTTATAACAATGAGATATTAATATATGAATTCTACTGTCCAAAACCCCACTCTTTCCATTGCTAGATATGTGACCACAAACATATCTCTTTTGTAAATTTTGGGTTCTTCATGTTTGGAAACAGATTAGTTAACGTAGTGTTATGAAGATTGAACAGAATGCTATGTAATGATTTTGCCACAATGTCTTTATTGGGTAAGAGCTCAAAAGCTACTTAAGACCAATTCACTAGTTTTTATTTTCCCCAACTGAAAAATAATTGAACATTTAAACCAGTGTATTAAAATATGAATAGTCTATTCAAAATAACAAATTCAGTCTATCATAAAATGAGATCACATGCTCTGACCAGGTTCAGAATTCTACCATCATCCTTTAATATAAAATCCATGACAATTAATTAGCTGTCTTTAGTGCACGCAGAGGAGAAGTAAAAGTATACTACAAGATGGAATATTTACCTATGAGATTTCTGGTATTGTTCCCAAGTGGAAAATAATTTGAAAGCAATGAATCTCTATGAAAGACATTGGTCTTTATATCTGTACTCTAAATATTCTCCCAGGAAAAAGGCATTATTGAGTTTTGCTGAGGAGATCTGGAAATCCCCACAAATGAAATCAAAGCCTTCCAGAATAACTGTATATTCTTGGAAATACAAGACAAGCCAGACAGCCCTACTTTGAATGAATGGATTTTTAAAATGCTCAAGAAACCACAAAACAGAAAAAGGCTCTCTAAATATGAGAAGGGAAATGTGTCTGGTGCATAAAAAACACGCATTCAATTTACTCTAGGGAAGAAAATTTTAAAGATGCTAACCTTGTGATTTGAATTGACTTTATTCATTTCAAAGAAGCCATTCAAAAAGCAATAGTCCCTTGTAATAAAAAATGGGGAACAAACAGCAGAGGTGAGGTATAGGATGTGCATAGTAAAAACAGAAAAGCGTCAGCTCAGAGTTTTTGCAGAATGCATAATATTTTTGTAAAATGTTAGCTGCTGAAAGAACATTAACTGTGTTTGTGTATTATTTTCCCATTAGACATGCGAAATCAATGGAAATTGATTTAATTTTGCCATCCTTACAATTAGGGACAGCACCAAGTTTAGACATTTTGATTCCTATATTTCTGTTTTCCATATTACAATGCTAATTCTTCTTTCCAAGAGCATATACACTAACTTTGAATGCCAGCTTTAAAACCTTAGAAACTGTTGAATGGCATCTCTGTGGAGTTTCCACAAACTGTTTTTTGCTTGAATCTGGTCCAAGATATGAATGACACCTTGTGTGTCAAAAATACAAATGCCTCCTCACTTCCAACAAATAAAAATAGCTGTAATGGGAAACTCAAATATATTTGAGAACGCCTACACAATATTTAGATAAGGCATTCTTCTGGGTACAAAACATGAAATTGAGAGTTTTTTAAGTCAGTCCGCAAAGTGACCCTTAATGGCAGCACTTATTTTTCACTGTCATTGGTACTCACAGAGAGGACTTTGCATCCATTGAAAGCAGTGAGCTTACCCATATGGAAACACTGGAAAATCCTGCAATGAGTTAGGGACCATTGTGGAAACAGAGCTGAGAATAGTAAAAGTTGTACTTCTACTCCACCTCCAGACTCCAAACCACTGCAAAGTTTCACTTTGTCTATCTGGGCTCTCTTCTTCCATGCTCTTACTGTGCCCTGTGATTGGGCCATCTTCAAATTTAAAATTTAACCAACTCTTCTCCTGCTGTGCGTTTTCAGATTATGCATTTGATGCCTTTATTGCCTAGATATTTTATCACCTTCTCAAATTATGGTTTTATTTTTATAATTTTTCAAGTCTCAACTCAAATGTCTTTCCAATCATCACATACCCCTTCCGTTCACAGCAAGCAGTCACTGATCCATAGCCAATGCTACTTTCTATACTACTTACTGCTATATTAGCTGATGTGGTTCTAAAGTTGCACATATTTTATCTTTCCCACACAGGGAAGCCTAATGCTTTATGAATGCAGAAACTTGTGATTTCTGTACGAAAATATGTCTTTTACACAGTGGGAGGATCAATAATATTTGATAAAAGAGTGAATAGATTAACACATTTAAAGTACATTTCCCACATCTTTTAATGACTTTTGGTACTTAATTGCTGGTTCTACACCTTTTTAGAACACTGACTGACTCACTGACTTACAGAATCTGATTAGTAGGTGCCCAAGGAAAATTTCCTCTCCATAGGGTCTATATATTTTGAAAAAAATGGAGAAAGTAATATGTATTTAACTACCTCCTGCCATCTACCTGACTATGTAATTACCAAACCCTTGGCTCTTGAATTCTGTTAAACCCATTTACTTTGTAACATCTACTGGTAATTGAACTAAGGGGTGCTTTTAATTCAGATAATATTCATAAAGATTTGCAAAAATGCAAAGTGCAAATGGGTTTTGAATATTGTTGCTCCATTTCTATTGAACATATATATGTACATAAATATATATTCAACATATATATGTGTTTGTCATTTGAATGCAGTAGTTTTGTGTGTATTTTGCCACAAATTACAAATTTTGGAGGCTTAAAATGCCTAATGTGTGCTTTATGAAAGCTAGAAATACAAATCAAACTGGATGGTTGTGTTATTCAGAATGTCATATGGACGGAAGCTGCTCCTTCATTCTTTTTGTTCCAATGACTGTGCTTATTTGATTTGTACCTGCATATCTGCTTCCTAGCCATAGCTCCTCCTCTCTCCCAGTGTGTGAGAATATGTATGTATGTTTCTATTACCCTCATCCATCTTCTTGTTTGTGCGTTTGTGTGTGTGTGTGTGTGTGTGTGTGTGTGTGTGTGTGTGTGAGAGAGAGAGAGAGAGAGAGAGAGAGACAGAGACAGAGACAGAGACAGAGACAGAGATAGATAGATCAGATGGCTACCTTTGGAGGTTACTGTCTCCTCTCCTTCCACCCTGATTTACAGGAATCAAAGTCAAATTATCAGTCTTGCTCAGCAAGCACTTTTTCTTGCTGAACTATTATCATGGTCCTCTAGAAGTATAATATTGTCCTAGTATTGAAGAACATGTAAAAGAGAGTATCCTACATGGTGAATACCTTTTGATAAAGCATCAGTGAAAGACGTTATCAATCTTCTGGGTTAATATTTCTCTTCCTCAATATAAATCAAAATCCCATTCCATATCTTTAATTTCAAATCCTTTATTTCAGGTAATGGTACTCTAAGAACTCCAACTGATCAAGTAAGATATATATAGATACAGATAAATATAGATGTAGATATAGAGATAGAGATAGAGAGATACAGATACAGATACAGATATAGATATAGATATAGGTAGGCACAAATAAAAGGATCTCTGGAGCTAAGTGATCAGTCAAATTGATGAAACTAAGGTTCAGTGAGAAATTATGTCTCAAAAAATAAGGTTGAGGGCTGGCAAAATGAATCTTTATCAAAAAGTTCCATCCTTGGAAAGCACATAGTAAAAGAAGAAAACTAGCACCTGCAAGGTGTCCTCTGACTTTCATTGCTATGGCATGTGTCCATACATACAATAAATAAGTAAATAATGTATAAAATAGAGTGAAAAGTGATCATCAAAACATGTGAGCTTAACTCCTGACCTCTACATGTGTACATGAGCATATATGAGAACATGTACACTGTATCACAACACACAAAGGAAAAACAAAAAGAAGATGCTATCTTTTGGAAGGAGGAAATATCTTGTATAAGTCCATGTCTAATAAAATCTTCTAAAGAAACAAATATAATTATGTAAGTGAAAGTCAGCAGTTATGACACTAAAATGTTTGAAAAGGCAAAAGATAAAAATGGCATGCAGCTGACTTTGTCTACAATCATTTTGTATACCTCCCTCTTAAAGTGTTTAGTCTGTGGGTTGGCTGCTGCATGTGATCAGGTACAGCTGTGCTTGTGGCTTGATACAGAATTATGACCCTATGTAACAACTAAGAATTTACAGAATACATGGTCCTAGAACAATGCTTGGCACATATTAGGTTTACATTTTATTTTCTAATGAGTAAGTGGATATATAATAAGCTTTCATGAAGGCCATGATTTGAGTCTAGTATGGTATTAGCAAGTAATAAGTCAGAGACACCTGGAGACTGGATCTTCTGGCTAAGACAACTTTATCTTCAGCAGGTTGGTTGACATTTGCATAGATAGAACATACATGGTGTGCACAGGAGTACTTGGGTTTCTTTACTTTCTTGGTTTCCCTTATAATGGAAACTATGAGCTTTATTTTGAATTTTGACTTCTTCTCAGGCTTGTGATGGTGGGATTCTCTCCTGAGATGTTGGGCAGCGACTTCAGCCACAGCCCCAAGCCAGCCAAATGTTCACAGAACAGATAACTAATGCTTGACACAGTGCTGGGCCACTGAGTAATAACGTTTCATGTGAATTAACTGTGTTTTTTGACTTATAACATGTTTAGCTTGCAGTTGTTTTGTGAGTATATAATCTCCTTGTAAGTGAAGAAATATGTGTGTGTGCATGTGTATGTGTGTGTGAATGTGTGTCAGGTGATAACATATGAACCATTTGATACAGTATAAGGTTCCCAAAAGTAAAAGAAAATATTGCTCTTTGGGACTAGAGAGATAGTTCAGTCTGGAAGGCACTAATCTTACAAAATGAGGACCAAGGTTTTATCACTAAGACAGGTTTGGTGGCACACACTTGTAATCCAACTGTGTAAAGAGACACATTTTTGCAGCTCCTTAACAATCCAACCTAATGTTCTATGTGTGTGAGAGTCCCTGTCTCAAAGGCAAGGCTCCTGAAGAATGAGAGCCAAGGTTGTGTTCTAACTTCCACATACAAGAAGTATATGCACAGTTACATACATGTGAACACACACACATACTAATACACACACATGCATACATTCACACACATGTACATGCACACATATGAATGTATCCACACAAGCACACAGATAGCTTTCTAGTCCATGCCTATGGATCCCAATGTTCTTTAGACACCCCATTCACTTTTTTTCTAGAAAATGTTTGTGCCAGTGGCTTGAAGAACCTTTTGCTCCATAAGCAGCCAGGTGGCACCCATAGGCTCCCACTACCAAGATAATTAGAGTGTCAGTGCCTGCCTAATCTTGTTTATAATCTTGGCTTGTAACAACTTGTGAATGTGTTTTTCAGCAGATGTTTAACATCATCTGTCTCCCAACACACACCGTATACACATTGATTTGTGTCATAATGCAGATTCAGTTTGGGAACTGCCATCCAAATGAGTTCTGCATAAGGCTGCTCACCAACAGCACCATGCTGCTCCTCCTAAAAGATGCCTCAAATTCTCAACTCATGTAGGAGGAAACATGACAGGTTAATTTAAACACCTCTGCAGATGCATTAATTTCAGAAACACACATTCTCTGCAGAACACTCAAGTTCATGCTGTCATTTTGTCTTCTCTGTCAGAGTTGCAGAGGGAAAGAAAAGGGAAAGATGGTCCACTTTTGAAGTGATCATGCTGTGTCACTAGTGCAGTGGTTAAGAACTTCTAGAAGCAGCTCCATACTTTTGAGTGTAGACTCTACAGCTGTTTAGTTTTGTAGATTGGGCAATTGACTTAAGGCCTCAACTTCCTCATCTGTGAAATTGGAATGACCCACAAACATACTTATCTCCGAGTCATTGTGAAAATCTAAGGATATCATTCAAGGAAGGCACTTAGAACCCTCCAGAGAATGCAGTGACTTCTAATGTTTAACACAATGTGGTGAAGCACAGAATAAAGTGTGAGATGAGCTAATCAGAAAGGGTCAGTCTACATGGAATCCCAAAAGGAGGCAGATATAAATAAGTAACATAGAACAGGGAAGAGTAAGAAACAATAAATACAGATGCAAATGCAATGGACTTCAAGATTAGAAAAAAAAATCACTGAGGGTTGATGATGTAGGACAGAAAATGGATGAAAGCAGAATACTTATGAGCAATTGTGATCTAGTCACTTGATTACTTTTAATAGAAGTATGCACACGTGGAATTTGTAAGCAAAAACACAGTTTTACATTAAACTACTGTATTTTATTTTTATTTTTTTATAAAAAAGATTTATTTGATGTATATGAATAATTTGTTTTTATGCCTGCATGCTAGAAGAGGGCATTGGGTCATTTTGGAGATGGCTGTGACATGAAGTTACTGAGAATTAAACTCAGGACCACAGAAGGAACATTAGGGTTTTTAACTCTTAAGCCATCTCTCTATCCCCTAAACTATTCTTAATATGAGCAGTTCAGAGGCCTTCAGTAGTGCAGAAATCTTTCAATTTCTAAATGAGGAAGTAAGAGTCATGAATATCCCTGGTCAGTTGGAATCTGAGGTAGGTCTTGCATACTCCCTACCAGTTCCTGGGTCAATCAATTAGTATCTAATCTTACCACTCCTTTCCAGGAAGGGTGGTTTCGATTTACTCCACTAAGAGAGAGAACTCTGGTAGGTCAGGTACATCAGAGAGCCTTACATCTCTAAGTATGCAGAAAATGACTATAGATGCCATTATGCCATGTGACCAGTTAATAGAAGGTGAAATTTTGCCTATTGTAGATGGATGAATGGATTTCTGGTACTTAGTTTTGGGCACCACATACTTCTCCATAGCATACAATATATAAACCATCTGGGGTTTCTTTTTTTTCTTTTCTTCTTTAAAGTTATTGCCGTAGGCTCCTACTACATTCAGTGAAACTGGTATTATCAAGGTCATTGCCGAAAATAGTGAACCCTACTCAGTCTTCATAATATATTTTCCCACTGGTAACTCTTTTATATTATATATTTTTGAAAGTGTATTTTAATTGAAACATTCTTTTATTATTCATAAGATAGAAATAATTTCTACTTTTCTGTTTTGTTCATAATGTGTAGTATTAAAAAAGATTTTGGAAAACATAAAAAAAAAAATTCTTCTTTTTCTTCCCTCCAAACCCACCTATATACCCTCCCCATTTACTTTAAATTCATGGCATTTTAAAAAACCAATTGTTATTACATGCATCTATGTATTTCTATAAACACACACATCTGAACTATAATCCAGAGCCAATATAATTTCTATGTATGCATATTTGTATGTATGTTTTCGGGGCTGATCTGGGACCATGGTATATTCCAACCAATGATTATGCACTGTTGTGGAGCCCAATGGCTACATCTGCAAAACATTTCAACACCAAAGACTTAAGAACATTTCAGAAGAAGGGGAAGAAGAGTGTAAAAACCAGAGGATCAAGGACTTCCATGTAAGATTCTGTCTCTTAGTAACATCAGATGCTATATTCAGGAAGTCTCATCACCACTACCACCTCCCAGAAACCCTGAGCTGAACTACAGGACACCAATGACGACAAAACAGCATGGAGGAAAGGGCCAGGAGGCCTCAGACCCACACGTAGAACTATCAGTAACTTCTATTCTATTGTGCCACTGTCTTTGGTATTTGACCCTTTGGTCACTAGGCTTTGGGGATGTTATTTTCTGGGATTTCTTCCTATATTTGTTCCTTACTCCCCCTCTTCTTGATGTCTTACAGCTTCCTGCTCAGGAGATCATTCTTTAAACTTATTACTCTCTCCATCTGTATGAATTTCACCAGTTTGTCACACTATGTGTGACTCTTCCAGAGTTACATCTCTAAAACAGAACTTGATCCCAGGCCACTGGCAAGTAAAGACAAGAACCTACTTGGTGGCAATAATAAAATTCATAGTGTCCTTTTAACAAGTATCATAATCTACTTTCTGATTCTTTTTCCTAATTTCTGTCCATATTAGACTTACTCGACTGAAAGAAGAAATCCAGTCTCTTTGAGAAACAACTAGGAGAGTTATGAAAGTACTGCCCTGTGGTTGGTTCCTGTACCACTTCCTCAACTGCACCCTGGGAAAGAATGCAGTAGACCCAGAATGGATAGATTTGGAGGACCTTGACCCAGCTGTGAGTGCTGAGGAGGTGGAGGGAAAGCTTTTCCAAGGATTTTAGTATTAAAGCTCTTTTAGACAGTATTCAGTGAAACAGCTCCCTTATACAACATTCAGTGAAATAGCTTGTGCTCTTTATTTCAGGTGAACATGGACTTTACAAACCTTGGGGAGTGGGAAGAGGTTTTCTTAGGGTCTCTTTGTTCAAGCTTGAGCTTGGGTTGCATCTTTGATGCAGAGGAACAGGAGGGGCAGCCCTTAGCATCATTTCAGACAAGAATTTATAGAGGCAAGGAGGGGAGTATATAGCCTAGTACACATTTGTTTGGGTGGCCTTTATGGCCTTTAGCATAGTTGGCTGGTGCTAGCAGACAAACTGTAAATGTAAACTTGACTTCTGTTTTCCTCCTGATTGGTGGTTATTAGGAAGTGAAGTATCAGGGGGAGGAGTCTATCCTGGAAGTGTAGATTTGTTGGGGAATAACCTAGAAAGTGGTGCTAGGTGCCAGTTTGTTAGTTAACTTGATTTTAACCTTAGGTCAGGTTCTCTTATATGGAGTCCGAACCCAAAAGATCTGGTCTCTCAAATGAACATTGGCCGAGGCTTAAGGTATTTGCATGGAGAGGCATTCTAGGTGCTTGCCAGACGGAGAAGAAAGTTGAACCTGTAGTTTTGCCAAGGACTATGTGACATTTCTCAGGTAGAGGATGTGGGAGCCAAGCTCCCCAGATAAAGTCAGGCAAAGAAGAGGACATCCCAGTGGGAAAGCAAGTCTTCTATTTTGTGTCAAGTGCAGGAGAGCTATCCAGACATGGCAGACTAGGACCTTAATTGTAGGATCTTCCAACACTGTCCTAATATCTGAAAGTGAAAATCTTGGGTTCTGATTCTGCTTTGTCTCTTTATTCCTATATGTAATTTAAAGAGAAACTCTATTTCCTCTTCTTTCATTATCTATCTAGAACACTCTCATGTTGGGCAGGGGGAGCCACAGAGACTTGGGGACCAGACCTGGAGCAAGAGTGAGATCAAGGCAAACCCAAACCCTGGAAATCTAGTCCTGAGATTGGCAGGAGTATGATCACTCCTTGCTCCCCACCTCTGCCTCTGTCCCAGGGCTGCATCTCCAGGTGCACATAGCCCTATGCCCCCACCTTTGCCTCACTGGAGGGTGGCCATGTAGTTCAGTACCCATGTTAGTTAAATTCAGTACCCACGTTAGCTAAACTTCCTCTTCCTTATAAGATCATAAGGTCCTGTCCAGCAGCATATGAAATTCCTTGTTATGTAAAAGAGAAATCCCAGCATCCTAGCCCTAACTAAAGATGTCTCTTCATCCCATAGCCACTACTCATCACCCTCAAAAGGTTTAAATAGCCTTTCCATTCTTCTTTAAATGAGCTGTCTCACTGAAGCCTGTCTCCTGAGAGTTTGACCTCATCATGCTCTCTAGTGGCTTAAGGACTCCATTCTCCTGGGTTGTTACTGGCAGGGGCACTGGCAGGGGCTTGTAAGCAGAACTTGAACACTGTTGTTCTCTTACCCTGTGTGGTCCTTGTGGATGTTTTTATTTCTACTTTGATTTTCTACATTCTAACCTTTTTGTTTGTTTTGTTTTACTGAAATTAAGATTTTTTTTCTTTGTGGCTCTGGAGCTCCCTGGGTAGATCACATTATCCTCAGTTATAGAAATCTGCCTGCTTCTACATCTTCATTGCTGGGATTAAAGGCAAGCTTCACTACTCCCAGTCTCTACATTCTAATATTTATAGAGTATCTACAGTGACTCAATACAAGTCCATAATCTTATTTTTGTTTTTATTTTGCCCTCAAACTTTGTCTGGTTCTCATCTTATAAAAAACAAAGTCAGATAGTTCCACTTAGGTAGTGTTGTCTGTCAATAAAATTCAGTGATGGCTTCTCTTCCACGCAACTCTGCTTTTTGTTATTGGTCTGTTCTAGAAGTTTTTATCTCCTATTAAATCATAAAATCATTAGTGTTCTTCTTAGAAGCATTCTTCTTTCAACTTTTCACCTGTAAAAGATTCTTGTTTTTTTCCCAATGCTTTTTAAAATATCACCTTGACATAAGGTTATCTTCACTACTCAACTTCTAATTTCACCCAGCTCTAATTCCTTCCACACATGCACTCCCCTTCCCATCTTCTCGCTCAACACAGCAATTATTCTCTCAGTGATTTAGCTTTTGCTTTTTTTAAAAAAAATCTATGGATGTGGATAATTCATTCTTTCTCTGCC
Organism: Mastomys coucha; assembly: GCF_008632895.1. Taxonomy (NCBI): domain Eukaryota; kingdom Metazoa; phylum Chordata; class Mammalia; order Rodentia; family Muridae; genus Mastomys; species Mastomys coucha. Next base: position 82,093,280 of record NW_022196897.1, read on the forward strand.
TTCTGTATTATGCAGTGACCCCAATAATAACTTTGTTCAGTTTATATCTCAAATTTCTGGAATGATGTTTCACATGTGAGAAAGGCTGAACAGATATGTTGAGAATAAATGAAGGATATGAATGCTTGGATAAAGTGTCTTTAAACAAGAGTTCTGTAAGCCATAGACATTGAGAAAGGGTGTGTAAAAGAAGTGGACTTGAGACCATCTATTGCTTGTTTTAATAATAAGAACTTGTATTAGTTACTGAATTGCATTGGGCAAACTAGCACACAGTATACAACTCTTATCTATATTTGGGATGAGAATAAAAGTAGCACTTAGCCCAGTTCTTGGTAAATAATTTCTGTTCAGTAAACACTGGCAATTACAAAGAGCTTGGTAAACAGTTGCTACTTTTGCTTTATACCTCCTCCTTGCTTTAAAGAGAAGTAAGATGTGGCTGAGTTTCTTTGTATCATTAGAAGTTAATTCTAAGCCACATAGAACTTGAAACCATTTCTAGAGTGATTGTGTCAACAGTGTGCCTGAATTTAATGGATAAGCTTATTGTTTTCACAGGAAGAAAAACCAAAGGAGTTGTCTCCATGTGGTATTTGTGTCTGATTAGAAACAACCTTTATTTTCCCCCCTCAATTTCCAAGCTCTGGTTCATATCAGAGAACAGTTTCTGTTATCTGTATCGGATGGTGATGAGATTGGGCTGCCATTTTCTGACTGCTTGAGAGCTTTTAAAACAATGTAAAAGCAAAACATCTCTATGCATGATGTGAGGTGTTTGGTACTACAAAGAACCCAAGGTGGCCCTGGTAAGATTTTTCTTTTTTTATTATTATTATTTTTTATTAGATATTTTCTTTATTTACATGTAAATTTCTCCCTTCCCAGTTTCCCCTCTAAAAAACAAAGAAACAAATGAAAGCAACAAAAACAAACCCCAGCTGCCTCCCCACTCCCCATGCCTGCCACCCCACCCTCTCCTGCTTATAGGCCCTGGCATTACCCCACACTGGGGCACAGAACCTTCACAGGGCTGAGGTCCTCTCCTCCCATTGATGATCGAATTTGCAATCCTCCACTATACACACGCTGCCAAAGCAATCAGTCCCACTGTGTGTACTCCTTGGTTGGTGGTTGAGTACACACCAACCAAGATTTTTCTTTTGTTCTTTAGAATTGAGATGGTTTGGGCTAGACAGGAATAAAGGAAAGTTTCAGTGATTGGGCAATACACAAATGGAAAATGGGCCACACTGAGGAAACCTTGGTGGTGTTCCCAATAAGATAAAAATGAAACAAGGTTGATCCTAGGAGAGTTCTCTTTCTTTCACTTCCTCCACCTTTTAAGCCTCCTCTCATTTCTAGGTTGAAGACCAGCTGATAATAAATAACAAAACATTATGTATGGTTTTTAAAATTAAAATTGAAGAATCTCCTGCCTGAAGGTTTGGTCAGATTGATATGTGAAAGAAGTAATATGTGTGAATGAAATTAGAACTTTATAAGGATTCATTTATGATTATGTTTATAAGTTTAGAAAAGATGATTTATTAATAATCTCTGTTCACAAAGAACAAAGGAGACAAAAAAGAAATATGCCCTTCACTTTTCTCATGGAGTAGGCTGCCGAACATAGTCTGGTTTCTTTTTTTTTTTTTTTTTTTTTGCTTGCCATCTACATCTTCTTCATGAAGTGTCTTCCCATTTTGTAACTTGAACGCTGCTCTGAATAGAATTTCCGTATACTCGTATGTCTAATTCCCATGTCAAATGAAATTTTCACTCATTTGATTTCCTATCTGTGTCAGATACTAACCCAGAAGGTGAATCTTCATACTTGGGAGGTCTTATAATCTGGACTACTCTGTTTGGCATTCCTCAGACTTGTAACATGAATCAAACTACATTACATGTCAAGGGAGTAGTAGTCCAACTCGTAGGAAGAAAGGTGTTCGCAGAAATGAAGCACTTGGGAAATTAAAGTTCCTTTTTAATTTAGTACTTCAGTGACAGTCTTACAAATGTGATATGAATTGCAAAATGTCCCCACTGAAAAAAGAGAATGCTCCCTGCTATTGTTTAACTTTATTTCAAGTATTGCTAATTCTTTCCTGGTTGATAAAGATGGAACGACCGTGTCAAACTTTTGAATTACATTTCCATTTTATTTAATTCACATTAAGGATGGCATGGAGCAGTGCTTCAGTGAAGGGAATGGTTACCCTCCCAGACTGTCCCTTCTGTCCTAGGATCATTTACAAAACACATCATGTGACGGTTCCATTATATAAAAGCAGGTTTTCCTGAGTACGTTTTAAAGGAGATTACAGATCCTTAAGTAAAAACAAATGAAGCAGAGAGTAGTTAGTAAAGTTTAGGTTATTACCCATTCATAGAGTATCTCAGTTACTTTTCTTTGCTGAGATAAAACAACATGCCCGAAACAACTCAGAGAAGAATGGGATCCTTTAGGGAGAGGGTTTTACAGTTCCAGTGACTTAGAGTCCATAGTTACTAAGGAGACATGGGTAAGGGAACAGCTGAGAATTCATATCTGGAACCATAAACAGAAAATAGAGAGTACACTGGACACAGCACGTAGTTTTTGAAACCTCAAACCTGGCCCAGTAACATACTCCAGCAATACCATATGACCTGAACCTCTGCAAAGTATCTGCATATAGGAAAGCTAGCATTCCAACATCCCAAGACTTATGTGGGGAAACTCATTCAAATGACCACAGAAGAGGAATTAACAAAGAAGAGCTGTTTTGACCTGACCATCAACCTAACTTAATTACTTACGATTTTCCATCGTTATTCTAAATCTCAAAATCTTGTCATTAAAACATGTTCACTGAACTAGAAATCCATTCCAAACATTGTTCTAAATATCTGCTCAAAATATATCTCTTTTACTCCCTATGTCTAGACACAATGGAACATTTACTATCTTCAGGTCAGTGTGTATGTTTCCACATCCTACAATCTCAAGGTCTTCTACAGAACACAGGAGTCTTTTGACATAAGGGCATCTCTCACAGTTTTAGCTTTTTACTCAGCTCTAAGGAAAGAGACCACGGAATACCAAAAATGCCTTATATTTCTTTGCATGTTCTACAAGAACCTAAATTAAATCTTAAATTAGGTAGAATTAGAGGACGGATTGCATTATCACTATGCTTTCCGTTCACTATTGGTTTCTGCAAAAATCCACAGTAATATTAAAGATCAAAAGAAGGAAAGTTCCCTCCATGAGAACCTTGGTCATATTTATGTTGGCACAAATCATAAAGAGACAGCTCAAACTTTTCCAATATATTATCGGCTAATTTTTCTTTGAGGAAAATAATCTAAACTTTGTCTCAAGATTTATGTTCAGATAACTGTCCCCATGAAAAAAACAAAATAAGAAAGTCCTGTACTATTTTTTTTTTTTTTTTGTCAACTTGACAGAGGGTGCAGTATTCATGGAAGGAGGAATCTCAATTGATATAATGCTTTCATCAGATTGGCTTTCAGGCAAATCTTCAGGATATTTCCTGATTGCGGATAATGGATGATAATGGGTGTGTGAGATTGCAAACCTCTGTGGGTGGTACTGAGTTGTGTAAAAATTCAGGCTGAGCAAGCCATGAGGAACAAGCTAGTAAGCAGTGTCCCTCACTCTTCTTTGCTTCAGTTCCTGTCTCGAAGAAGTTCCTGCCCCGACCTCTCTTAATGAACAGCTTTGATCAGAAAGTGTGAACTGAATAAATTATTTCTCCCTCAAGTTGTTTTTGATCATGATGTTTTAACACAGCATTAGAACTCTTGCTAGGTCTGATGTCCAGCAAAGATCTTCTTTTGCTACTGAGGACTCTGGACAGATTTCTGAACCTTATTGGTTTTATGTTTTCTTAAATTTCATTGATGGGAGCCTTGTAAGCATCATTTAGCATATTGTGTTAGAAAGTTTGCAGAGTATCTTCCTTGGGAAGGAAGCTAAAGGAGCTGATTCTTGATTTATAAGATTAAATTTTCTGCCTTTAGCTTATCCTTGGAAGACTGATAATATGAACTTCTAAGTCCTTCCCTATCCATGAATTAGATAACTGCTCAATCACCTTCATCTTTCTTTGGAAAAGGATAGACCCGACTCTTGGAAACCAGGCTCCATGGTATTTCAACACTTTCTTCAGGGCAGTCACATGGTTTCTGTAAGATGGCCACATATCCAGGATTCTCACTCTAGTCATAGCAAGAAGTCAGCTAGAAAGAGATGCTGGAGGAGAATCTGCTTTTCCTGCCATCCAGCCAGATGCCTATGTGCAGGAGGAAGTCTTCTTACCATCTTCTCAGTTGTTATTAATTGCAGCTACATGAAAAGTCTGTCCTTCCAAAAAACACTCAGTCCAGCTGAGCTCAGTCAAGTGTACTGAAATAAGAAAATAATAACTTTTATGTTTATCAGTTTAAACATAAAAGCTAGAAACAAGCTATGGTGGAATTCAGGAATATATTAGCTTAATAAATGGCAACTGTTCATATGATGCACAAAATAAAGTACAAATTATTTATTTATTAAGATTGAAAATAAATTCATCTGTATTAAGAAATGATAAAAACAAAATAGGGTTACAATATTTTAGAATACAGTGTTCTATAATTAATACTGAATCTATAGCAAGTTGATAATCTTTTTTTTTTTTAACCCAGGTCCAATTTTAGTACTTAAATTCCTTTTTATTTTCCTTCAGTAATACGGATACTACTACATTCCTTGAGGTGGGATTCTGAAGATTGAGCTTGGTAGAAGGCCTGCCATACAGCACATGTTTAACATGGTTGATAGTATTTTTTTTTTACTAACATGCTTGAGAATATCTTTGACCTTGATAAGTAATTCAGTCATTTACTAGCCCTCAAAGTTAGAATAATTCAATTTCTCTTTTGTATGGTAAGAAAAAAAGGACAGAGTCCCTCTCTCCCTCAGACCAACAGACTAGAGTAATACTGATGTGAACAGGAGATAAAACTGGTCAGCATATAGATAGGGGGATGCATCAAGTGTTCTTAGCCTGATACTGGGAAAGCCTTTGCTTTCCTCCAGGCAAAGACTGCCAGAGGAGAGCTCTTATTTCTTGCTCCTCTCCTACATAAGCATGTCTACCCTGCCTGAAGCACACACATAAAAGTGTATCCATAGCTCCAGTCCATACACTAATCCTTTCTGATGATCAGCTTTAGAACTGGATATCTGGATTTCTATGGTAAAAATGGATTACATCTATTTCGCAACTTCAACCCAGCTCCTAAATGATAATAGGGTGTCAAAGCTTGAAGGGGATTGTAAAGTAGCAAGATAGGGATTTGTTGCCTTTGAGACCATTAAGGATGGACTCTTACATTGTCATTAACTTTGGACCTCATCGTCTACATCCTTGGTAACACTGTTATGGTACCAGACATATTCCTTTTTCTTTCTTTTGTTTTTTTCATTCAAATAGTTTAATTTTTCTGCTGTTTATTTTTGTGTCTTCTTTTTTTGTTTGTTTGGTTGTTTGTTTGTTTGTTTGTTTGTTTTTGGAGACAGGGTTTCTCTGTATAGCCCTGGCTGTCCTGGACTCACTCTGTAGACCAGGCTGGCCTCGAACTCAGAAATCTGCCTGCCTCTGCCTCCCAAGTGCTGGGATTAAAGGCGTGCGCCACCACTGCCTGGCTTCATGTCTTCTTTAATGATCTAAAATATACCCTCCTAATCCCCATCTAAGTATATTTTCCTTAAAGCTCTGGGTTTTATTTTTTCTTTCATTCTCTGATACCTCCTTTTTCCATCCTGCAGTTGTACACCCATGTCCATTGCTGAGTGTGCCAAGTTCCATGGACCTTTAGTCAAAAGGTATGGCTTGTTCTTTCCCTCTTCTTTCCCACCCTCTTCCCAGTAGCCAACAGGATCTACACTATTCGAGCCATGTTGTTGGGGTTTTTTGTTTGTTTGTTTTTTTGGTTTTTTTTTTGATGAATTGTCTTTATGCTTCCTAGTTCTGTTTTGAATTTTTCATGTTAACCCCTAAAGAGAAGTTCAGTTTCCCTGCTAACCCTGCCATTCAGTAAACGGCATGGGAAACCAGAGAGGCAAGGCTAAGTATTTCTCTGATTATTTAGGAAAGATGTTTTCTATCCAAAATGAGGAGCAAAGAATCCCGTGAAAACTGCTGCTGTCTCCACCTTTGAATGTAATCCTGAATCCAGTTGCCTGGATGGTAAGTGGCTTGCTTCTCTTACTAAACCTGTTTCCTCCCCCAGATAATGTAAAATGCTGTGCATGGATAGATTCTACCTTCTCAAGTAAGCCACTCCAGCACATGGCTCTTTCCATCATACATGGTGGACTGTAATAGCATTCTCTGGCCTCTACAGTGAGAAGCTGCTTCTTTGTAAAATTTTCTTTCTATGAGTGTTCTGTCTTTACAATTTTAATTTGCAAGAGCTTGGACCACCTCAGTATAGGAATTAGAATCCAGAACAAGTCCACAACGTACTTCACAAGTTACCAGATGCATAGACTGTGTTCCTTGCATTGCTGCACTGAACGAACATTGGCAGGTAAAGGAAGAAATTCTGGTTTTGTTTGAAATTCAGGCAAATACTATATGGAAGTGATCTATCACAAGGTTGCAGGAACACTTATCTGCAATTCAAATTGACTTGGAGTTCTGTCTCATTGCTGGAAACACCTGGCAACCTCACACATAAATAGATTCAGCTTCCTTAAGTGAAATAGGAACTGGTACTGGCTTTCTCCAGTTGTTTAGCCTTTAAAGTTCATAGCATAAATTAGGTACTCATTTTCTTTAGGTCTTTCCTCAAAGACCTGCTTCCTCAAGCTGCCTGTGGTTGACTTGTATAAAGTATTGGTCCTCTGACTGAGAATCCAGCTTGATGATGGAGCACTTGCACAGCATGCCAGAGGCCCTGACTGCAGTCCCCATGGTTGTCATCTCATACAGAGATTAGCAGCTCACCTCTCCATCTTATCCTGCTCCAGTTTGTTGGTTTGTTTTCCTATCTCCCCTCAATCTGTTTACTATGTCACATGCTGTACATTTCATTTCTTTATTTCATGTTTATTGTCCATCCTGCCCAGTTGGGCAGAGACTTTCAAGGGTTTTGATCTGGGCACTGTTAAATACTCAGGGCCCAAGAAGTGTTTGGCACTTAAATAAATTTCTGTTGCTATATCAATGAATGCACGAATCCATCTTCATTTTGACACAAACCTCTTTCTATGCCATAAAGCAGATAACACATGTCCTTCTTCAGATAAATGTATTGATAATCTGAGCGGGGTGATTTGGGGACACAACAGCTATGAGTTAGTAGATATGCAATATATAAGTGTATCTTTGATAGCCTAGGTTTTAAGCATGGGGGAAAGAAATAGATTTAAGTGGAAAATACAGAGCCGAATTTACTGTGGGCAAAGTGGCTGTAGTTTTAGAAGTGGTCCATCAATCATAGGGCTACTCAGTTCTCAGTGGTGAAGCACTCCCTCGGAGACATAATTAAAATACACAAAACATTTTTCATTTGAAAAAGCTGAGTCTAAAATTGAATTAAAAGGTTTAGCTAAGTTTATAACTTTAAGGGGCTCTAATCTCACCTCTTCGATATGGCACACAGCTGCTTAAGCCCTTCGAGGAACTCCGAAACAAATTTCCACTGGCCTTGGGCTAATTCCTAAGCCTAAATTTTATAGACTCCTTATCCATAAAATGGGATAATGCTGCAATCTGCCTCCTAGGAGCAATTAGGGAGATTTAGTGGGGAGGTCTGCTAATGCTTTGGGGATTGAAAGCACACAGCCACATGGTCACCAACCACCATTTTGTATCATTCAAACCCGAGTTTCTATAGTTCACCTTATAGTTGTCCGACCAGTGGGCAGTCCCTATCTTCCTATCTCTTGCAATAAATTATATCTGAGAAATTTACAATAAATTGTACTTAAAACTACACATAGAAATAAATTATATTTTATTAGATATTTATTTATTTAGTGTCTGTGTGTGTGCACGTGTGCACTGGAGTGTGTATATGTGTGTGTGTGTGTGTGTGTGTGTGTGTGTGTGTGTGTGTGTGTGTAGGCACATACATACTATAGTGCCCATATGGAACTCAGAAACTCAGAGTCCAACTTGAGGGTCAGGTCACTCCTTCCACATGCAGTTCCTAGGTATGCAACTTAACTTATCAAGCTTAGTGGTAAATATCTTCATCCTCTGAGCCATCTTGCTTGCTGGCCACTCAAAATTTGATGTTTTAAGTTCTACAATGATAGGGATTATCACTGTGTGTGCGATTACATATACTGAAATATATAACACGCAGTAGTTTATTGGGTTCTCGGCTTGATTTATTGTCTTCAAGCAGTTTTATAAATGTCTCTGTCACTTTTTTAGAATGTATAGCCTCTGAGGGACTATATCATGTTATGATTTCCCAATGATCCAGCTCTTCACTTTCTGTGTGTAGGTCTGACCATCATAGCTTTCAATATTTAATCAGAAAGAAATGTTTTTATGTGTAAGGCTACAGCCAGATGTGTTACCTACAATTGAATGAAGTGTAACTAAAAGAATAGGAAGATTGAGCTTGTGTTGTCAAGGGAAAGGGAGTCCTCATCTACACTTCTATAAATAGCAATGCAAATAAAGGAGAGATCAGTGTTTCCACCCCAGACCAGCTTTTCCTGTTTTTTCTTTTCTCTCTTCAACACACACACAAAACATGCACACACACACACACACACACACACACACACACACACACTACAGACCCATTAGTAAGAGAAGAAGTATTAAGTTTTTCTTGAATATAGTCACTTTTACCCATACTCAGAAGAAATATAAAGATAAAAATAAGGAAACTGAACACTCAGCATCTCCTTAATCTACTCCTTAAATAAATTCATCATCAGGAAATTTCACAGGCCTTACTTGATCATATAGAAAGGGATGCATATTTCCTTATTATTAATTTATGTATACCAGATAATCAAATGATATAGACATAATATATGGCAACTAATATTTATAGCTGTTAACTTTATGTCCATCAGTCACCTAAAAATTTTCCTTCAGTAAATTGTTTAACCCTCAGAACAACCCCCAAAGGCTGACACATATAACTGTCTTCATCTTAACCAAAGAAAAATCTGTGGCTCAGCTGATTTAAGCAACTTCTCTAGTTGCTTAAACGCCTCATGTCCTCCTGACGCTCTTACTGAATGACATCAATGGACCTTATACTGAAGAGATGATCCCTACTCCCAGTGGCTGTCAACTGGGAAAATGGTTTGGTCTAGAAGTCACTGACTTGGCAGCTTCAGCATTTTGAAAGGAAATTGATGGCAAGTGAAACTGCAGAACTATTTTACTTTGTATGTGTATTTTTATAATGAAGCAGGAGAAGCAACCTTATTAAATCACCACTCTCAGTAACACAATCCCCCTAAACATCTTTATAGAACTGTAGAATGGAAGTGAAATAAAAGACTTCAAAGTATGATACATAAAGTTTAATCAACTTGGCCCAAAGTCACACAAAATAAATGACCAAACTCAGACACAAACCATGAATTTTAAAGCATATGCGACTTACAATATACAATGTTGTTAGTTGAAAACTATAAAGATTTACATGACTGTGTATGTATGTGAGGAGACATTTATATGGTAAAAGCTAAAATTAGGGTGAGATAAAAAAACACAGTGACAAATTTAAATAGTTATAATGTGGGTATTCTTTCTGTCTGTTTCTCTAAACTATACCATTTCTACATCCCAGTAGTTTGCCTCTTTGACTCTGAAATTCCATTTCATCTTGGAAGATGTATGTCGATAGGAGTGTAAAGGCTGGGAGCTTCCCTTGTGACTCCTTGCTTTACATGGCTTAAGCAGAAGTAAACCTTAAAATTTACCACCTCCTCTTTGAATTAGCAGATTGAGGCAGTGCAGATCTTTATATCAGGGGAAACCTGAAAGGAGTGGTCTCTGAAACAGCCAAAGCCTACCATATATTTACAAACTGAGATAGTGGTCAAGGGGGAAAGGAAAAATGTTGAAACTTTTCTTTCTTTCTCTCTCTCTCTCTTTCTTTCTTTCTTCCTTTCTTCCTTTCTTTCTTTCTTTCTTTTGTTTTTTGTTTTTTTGTTTTTGTTTTTTTGTTTTTTTTGCAGACCATACTTGGTCATTCCAAGACTACAAGAAAACTTCCATTTGTGTGTGTATTTGTAGTGATCTTCTTCAGAATGAATGAAAAAATTAAACCATGAACATAAAGGAGTATGTGGAGAGGAACATGGGAGAGTTTGGGGTGAGGAAAGGGACAGAGGAAATATTGTGATTATATTATATTATATTATATTATATTATATTATATTATAGTTTTTTAATGAAAAAAGTTCTATACTTGAAATTATTTAATTTAACTCCTAATCCTTATCCTATTAAATTCATAAGGACTTATTGTAGATGAAAGTGGATCTGAGCTGTTGTGAGCTGTAAATTGACAAAATGAGTCTTCTTGTGTGTCTGGTTTCTATGGGAGAGAATAGAAGCCCTAAGTCATGAGGCATACCATTCCAATATCACCAGGACAGTGTTCTTTATCCAAATAAGGATGTCTTCAGTATACACCTGTTCTTGGTCATAAGAGTTAATGGTTGATATACATCTGCTTAAATCACACCTTACTTTAGGGTGTGGCTTACATTCTTGTAGAGAACCCTTTTTAGAAAAATGACTTCATAGTCTGGGTAGACAGCTCAGCAGGTAAAAAGCCCTACTTATGCAAACCTGAAGACACAAATTCTATCCCTTAATCTCATATCAAAGGACAGATAGTCAGTTTAAAAAAAGCATTTATATCCATGCACCACTACAAAGAGACAAGAGGCTCTTCTAGAACCTGGCAAGCCAGGAAGTCTGAGGTACTATAGGGGGACACCAGAAACAAAGGAGATTCAGCCTCAGCATGGTATATCTACGGAGGTGAGAACTGACTCCAGAAAGCATTTCTCTGGTCCTCACATGTGTGCCATGACATGAGTGTGCTTTCATGCATTTATGTGTACATGTGAATGTCCAGTCAGTAAAGATTTTCCCTCCTTGCTAGTAGTACTTAGAAGGGTTGCAAGTAAAATATTGTATGGCTTTTTGTAGTGACTATTTCCAATGTGATTAGGTTGTTGCCTTTTCCTTTAAATATCTACATGCCTTAATTTGTCCTTCCACTAAAGTATAATTATGACAGGATCAGTGTAGAGATGTAATGAGCTCACTAAATTCAGAAACTTTATTGTTGGCAGTCCAGTTTTCTTGAATTACGCTGTGCTGAGAGGATAATAAAGCTTCCCTAATAAAAATTAGCATTTGACAGTAAAATACAGAATTCCAGTGTATATACCTGAGCCTTCTGACTCTTTTGGGTGGTAAAAGGGGAGATATCTGGTAATGTAGTCAGCAAAGTTCTCCATCCCTCATACCCACTGTAATCTATGATTAATATCAAATGGAGAATGACATTAATAGTAATTTTATGATAATATCTGAGCTGAGTAAAGATTTCAAGATCAAACAGCAATGTCTGTTAGGATTAGGGTCCTGCACATTTGGATCTTGCAATGTTCTGCAAATGAACTCCTGAAGCATAGCTTAGCTAATATTGTATTGTATTATCCTTCTGCCATGGCCAACTCAATATCACTGTTTGAGAATCCTTCTTAAATCTAGGCTACCTAGACTTGCTACAGTCCAAAATGATTTCCACTTGTTCAGCTCTGTTCAGAGGTCCATTTGCCAAACAATAAGTCTTCTTATATGTGAGGTTGGTTATTAAAGGCAAGGCCTAGAGATTGCCCAGAAATGGATGGAGGCTGCAAATTGGGACAGTACAATTGAGATGCCCATTGTGTTATATCTCCAGGTTGAGAGGTTCATCTGCTTTCAGAAAAATACAGACATTTCTGTTCTATTGCAGGAGGAAGAGGAGGTGGTTTCTGAACAGAATCCAGGAGCAAAATAGCTACACCATACACAATACACACTCATAATGGAAAACAAATTTGACCCATTTTATAACAACAAAAATTCTCACTCCTTTTGCTGCTTTGTGGTCCTATTAACTGTCTTTGGACTGACAGAAATTAACTACACCATATTGCCCAATTATTGTGTACTATCTTTCACCAATGCCTGTATGGAGTGGGGAAGATTTATAAAAGTATATCATCAGGTGGTCCCAAACTGTACAGATGGAAAAAGAGATGAAAGGGAGCATGGGAAGTTTGTGAAAAAAGATAATTGGTGTGTTATTTTAGCCTGATGACACAACATAGAAGAGTAGGCAAGAGTTTGGTTTTCATCCAGTTGAATAATCTTGAGACCATATGCAAAATGGGCTGGAGTGTTAAAGAAAATGGCCACTGAATTTGTCTTTCATGTTACATCAACATTTGGAACCACTGTAGAAAAGCAGAGAGGAGGTCATTGTGACATTCAAACCCTTTGTCCTTGACTAAGTTTTACACTCCATCAAATAGCTTCAGTGTGATTCCATTTTCAGAGTAAGAGTCCTTGACAGGATGTAGGTATTTCCAGTTTAGTGTAACAAATTTATGTGTATTATACACAAGCCAACAGAAAATTGAATGAAGTTCAGAAAAGCCTATAGTTGAAACAGTCTTAACCAATTAGATTAACTCAGGGTATCAAGGAAAACCTGGATTAATGGAAGGAAAATGCAAAGCTGATGTAAGTACCTCACTAGAACATGAAATAAGAAAAGAAACAAAGCACATGTTTCCGATAAAGATGGAAGAAGAGACATATTTCTTCATAAGTGAGTTTAGCAAGCAAACAAAATGGGTATGGATGGAGAACACTGGCTTTTGGAGTTAGATTGGATGATATGGTTGAAAAGAAAGGAGCAGAGAAAAGGTTGAGCAGGAATAGGAACAGAGTGGATTGAATTGACAATAGATAACAAAAGAACTTTATGACAGAAGAAATCTATCAACCAAGAAAAGAACATACATCAGAGACAGAAAAGTTGCCTCCAAGAGTCCTAGGTGAACCCATTGGAGGCATAGGCTCAACATTGTACATGGGGACCACACCAAGAGCAAGAAAATATGAAAACAAAGGAAAAAGTGTTAATTGATACAGGTAGTTTCAAGATCTTTAAGATGTCAGGCAAGTCAATGTAATTATCACACAAGAAAGAACAGAGTACTTCCCATCTTTTGAAGTTATACATTTTTAAAATATACAAACTGAGAACTGCATGAAAATGCAGAAGGATGATTTAGAGAAAAGGATCCGGCTTGCATAGAACACCCCATCAAAGCTCTGTATTTGATGTTCTTGTAGGAAGTGCTTCCTAAGTCTTTCTAACTCAGACAGCTGAGGGTTTTGTTTTGATTTGGTTTGGTTTTTAGCTTCCTTTGTTTTGCTTTAGTTTTACATATGGTTAAACCAAGAGTTCTCACAGACTCAAAATTATTGATTATCTCATTTTGAAATGGAATGTGGAAGTGGTTACAGTCTAATTTATCAATTGTTAATAAAAGTGATATTTTAAAATGTGACCAAGGCAGCAATATGAAAATAACAGTTATGGGTTCACTGTGTTGGCTACTCTTGGTTGTCAACTTGACACAACAGAGAAGAGGGAACCTCAACTGAAGGTTTGCCTCCATCACACTGACTTGTAGGTATGGATGCAGAACATTCATTTTGATTGATAATTGTAGCAGATTCCAGCCCACTATTAGTGATACCATTTCTGAGCAAGTGATACTGGGTTGCATGCAGAAAGGTATACCTAATTCTGAAGATGAATCTGGGAGCTGGCCTGTAACTAGGTGGTTTGTGATTCAATCTCTTGCCTTGGCTTCCCTCCCTGATGAACTATATATCACCTAAGAATTGAAATAAACTTTGGTTATACTGTTTATCACAACAGCAAGACCAATACACATCCTGTTATTAGAATATCCTTCAAATTTTTTGAGTAAAGGGTTGAGTCTCTATGGTAAAAGGGTCAGTGTGTAGGGCCTGGGAAGGGCTCATTATATTGGTACCAGAATGTGAGCATGGAAGTTGTCCCAAGAATGAGTGACTGAAATGGTAAATTCATTCCCAATCTCTCTCTCTGAGTGTTTTTGTTTTCTTCTTGGTTTGTTTGTTTGTTTGTTTTCTTACTTTGCCTTCAACTGATTCAGAAAGACATTTATCAGGCTATAACACCATGCCTTTGTGTGTTTCATCTTTAAAACAATGAAACAAATAAACCTCAATGGCTTATAAAATACCAGCCTCTGGTATTATTTTCAAACAATACAAGATAAAGCTTTAAAAGTTAGAAAACATGGTGACTCTCAGATTGAATATTTATCCCCAAACCTGCATGTGAGGAAGAAGGAATGAAAGGAAAGAAGGAAGGAAGGAAGGAAGGAAGGAAGGAAGGAAGGAAGGAAGGAAGGAAGGAAGGAAAAGAAAGGGAGAAATGAAATTTGATAATCTTTACTGATGATCATAAAAAGAGATGTAGGATTGGCAGGGAGAAAGAAATTTTTGGAAGGAACTAGTAATAGCTAAAAAAAATTGCTGATATTTTAGCAATCCCATGTTCATGGTCAAGAAATATCAAGAATGAAAACAGCCAGATACCAGAATGGTCTTCTTGCCTTAAAGCTTGTTTCTTTTTTTAACCTCCTACCTTAATCTCTATATGTCTGTTATGTTATAACTTGAGAACTGAATACTATTAAATAATTTGTTACATATTTGGAATACAGTATATATTCCTCTCATTTTGGGTCCTCTCCAGTTGTCTTTTAAAGTAAGAAAACATGATAAAGCAGATTTTGATTCTTGAGATTATTTTTATATTATTTTACTTAACATTTTTTACAAGAAATTATATGTAGAACTGCTACTTAGCTGAGTAATCAGACTCTCTTTCTTGTTGAACGCTCCTGTTATTAATAATACTTCCTTACTGTCTGATAAGACGATGGCAATTTTAGATACTGAGACTTATTTTAACTCTCCACCAAACCAGTACTCCCCATCCTAAACTTGGATAATACAGCTCTCCTATTCTGGTATTGGTTAGACCTATGGTTCCTTCTGAATGGAGGCTTTGCGCAGCTCATCTTCTTTTCCTATCTCTTATGATTTTACTTTTTCTCTGTGTTTACTCTTCCAGTATTCAAAAAGGGGAAAGAAAATGCACTTACATAGTGGCAGTTTGCCTGGATCTTTTATTCAGTTGTAACTGATCTTCCCTTCTCTGACTACATTTTGCCCACGGAGGTATGTCAATGTCATAGGAACACTTACCAGTTACCTTACCTTGGCTTCATGTGGGTGGTACTCAGTTACTAGCTCTTTCATAAAATTTCCTTCTTTCCCCAATAGATCTTTTATATTATGCTACAGTAGGCAGTTTTTACTCAACACCTTGGCATCAGTAAAATATATAATATTCACTCCCCCTTCTTCTTAACCCTGATTCTTAAAGTGATTTTCCAAACCACTTGTCACACTTTCCTGGTTTAATAGTCATCCCACTGATAGGAGCAGTGAGGGCAATGTAGGCAGGAGAAGTCCCAGCTTTTAGAAACTCTAGGTGGCTTCTGTCTCAAATCGTTTGAAAATGTGCTGCTTCTTTGACATTCTGTTTCATACTTCATTTTGTTTTTCCAGGTATGATTACTGGAAATATATAACTGAAAGAACAGCTTATACAATGAAATGCTTGTTTTGAGGTCATGATTTCAGTTTTCACTCCATGGTTGATTAATTATATTGATTTTATAAATGTAGACAGTCAGCACATCATTTGAGATAGAATGCCAGAGAAAATTGCTTAATTCATGGCAACCACAAGGGAAAGATAAGAAACAAGAAGACAGTGGTATCTTAGTAGCCCCATCAAGGGTACTTGTCTACTCAGTGGTTTAATTTCTCACTGGGCTTTACTGACTAAGCCTTCTACTACAGTCTGAAAGTACAGCATCAAGCCTTCAGTGAATGAACCTTTGGGTGATATTATAGACCTAAACTTCTACATCCTTAACTTCCTTCTGTGCTGGTGTGTCTAGTATAGTCTATTTATGGGTGAGTATGTCTAAATATGTACGGCTGAATGGATATCACATCAAAGAAGACCAGAGGCACTCCTTCCTGTAACCATAATTTATGCATTAATATAAAAGGTTCTCTGTTCTTCAGCTTTAGTAAAGGGAAGTGAAATTATTGTCTCTATTGAGTTAGACTTTCATTTTTAAGGCTACCATTGCTCACTCTTGGTAGCCATTTTCAGCTATACTGGACATGACAGTAGATCAATATGAGACCTATCTGGAATACCAAACGAAGAACTAAGCCTTTCTCAGAACAGCTCCTTAGATTATTAGTGACTTGTTTCTCCAAAGTGCTTAACATAAGGTTCTCCATTTTCTCAACATGAACCTATCCATGTGGGCTAATTTGGGCACTGAATATAAATGGACATGATTGATGAGTTTTAAATGGCCTTGTGTGGCATGGCCTGTTCTCTTGCTTTGACCACGAGAAGAGAATGGCCTCAGAGTGGCTTCTATCCTTCCTGGGATAGCCTCAGGATGAAAGGCCAAGAAAGCAGACTTGAACCCATGCCCAGGTAGCCCACTGCTGACTCATCATCTGGGAATGAGAAATGATTGTTTGAACATTAAACTCTTGCAGATTTGAAGTTATTTTCTCACATAGCAAAACAGATCAATGCAAAGTCAAATATTTAAACTAGTTAAAGTCCTCTTAGTACCTCGTTGAAATCTGATTTATAATCAAAATTGTCTACTTAGGTTTGTGAACATGAGACCCATTTATAGCTACATGAGACCCATTGTCTGACTTGAATTTTTGTTTTCTTCTCTTCAAATTCTTTTTTAAGAAGCTATAATAAGTGTCTTCATATATTTTTATTTTTATAAATGAAATCAAATTAAATTTTCTAAGCCAAGCACAGTATTTCTCATCTTTAATCCCAGCACTCACAAAGCAGAGTCTTTTGTATCTATATGAATTCCATTTTAACTCCTTCTACATAGTGACCTCCAGGACAACCAGGGCTATAAAATGAGAATCTGTCTCAAGGGAAAAAAAAAAGTAAGTAAATAAATAAATAAATAAATAAATAAATAGAATTCTACTTGTTTCTGTTTTAAGTGAGAATTTGGTAAAATAAACAAACACACAAACAAACAAACAGATAACTCTAGTTACACATACATTGACTTATTTTAACATCACTATGTAATTCACATATGCCAGCATGTGCACTCAAACAGCATTAGATATTTTTCTGGTAGAAATAATCCTGATTTTATAGCTATCAAATTGGAAAAACATTCAGTTCTCTGGACCATATTTGATTTTATTATCAAATGGTTTGTATAACAGTATCTAAATTGTGGAGCTACTATGAGAATTAAATGGTTGATTTATTAGAAAGGAAACTTTTCTCACTCTCTGTGATATTAGATGATCAATTGTTATCTCCACACCATCATTTATACACAATTTAAACTGCAACTGTTGTAGTTTGAATGAGAATGCCCCCCCCCATAGGTCATATATTTGAATGCTTTGTTCTGATTTGGTAGAACTGTTTGGGAAGGATTAGTAAGTGTGTCCTAGTTGGAGAAAATGTGTCACTGGGGTAGACTTTGAGATTTCAAACTCCATGTCATGTCCAGTTCTCTCTCTCTCTCTCTCTCTCTCTCTCTCTCTCTCTCTCTCTCTCTCACACACACACACACACACACACACACACACTTCTCATGCTTGCGGATAAAATGTAAGCTCCCAACTACAGTTTCAATGCCATGCCTGCTTGCTCATTGCCATGTTCCCCCTGCTATAATGATCATGGATTCACCCTTTGACACTGTAACCACGCCTCCAAGAAACTCTTTATTCTACATGTTACCTTGATCATAATGTCTCTACATAGTAATAGAAAAAATAACTAAGATAGCAGCAAAGTTTTTTTTTAAGATTTATTTATTATTATATGTAAGTACACTGTAGCTGTCTTTAGACACACCAGAAGGGGGTGTCAGATCTCACTATGGATGGTTGTGAACCACCATGTGGTTGCTGGGATTTGAACTCAGGACCTTTGGGAGAGCAGTCAGTGCTCTTAACCACTGAGTCATCTCTCTAGCCCCCTTAGCAACTAAGTTTTTAAATACCACTGTCAACCACACAGTTTCATCAGCAAACTGAAGACACAGGAGGCAAGTTGTGGGTAAGACAATTATAGGAGGAGGTAAGAAATCATTACCTTTTGGTATCCTTGTGTGGCACGACTTCTCAGACTTCTAAAAACTCTCTAGTTGTTCTCTCTGAGTCATCACCTCAGTCCATAAGAGATCAAGGCATCCTGATTTTATAACAAATAAAAGTTAAACAGCCATACTCCATCAATAAAGGCAATTTGTATAAAAGTAGTCTAAAAATGCATAGAATTCAGTCCTGCATCCACTCCTTTGAACATTGTGTTCAACCAAGAACTCTTTTGTCAAAGTAGACGTCTGTTGACTTCCATTCAGCATGATCTTCATCTGTGAGTATTTACTCTTGACTTCCCTGTAGCCAACAAATGGACTAAAATGTTCTGAACAATGTTTTTCTGCATAATCATTCTGACAATGTTTTAATAAATTCATAAGATAATTACTATGAGGCCACAGAATTTAAATTTCTTGCACTTCACTTATAAGGAGTCCTGTTATGAAAAAGGCTTCTTTAGGTAGGAGGCAGAGAGCCAGCTGCAAATGCAAGTTGATGCCTCAAAGTTTTCCACTGATTGAGAAAATCAAAATGCTTTTGCTGTTCCAGTTTTCAGCTGGACAACTTAGTTTCTTAGCTTTTCCAATCATTGTTAATGGGAAGGTGTTATGTAATTGCTGTCAGCAGGTGTCAGTAAAGATGAGTGATGCTTGTGGAGGCCTGATGTAGGGTTTGATCCACTCTAAGTGTATCTCCTCCAAATCATAGACCAATTGAGGAGAGGGCTTGAGTAGAAGATTATAAGATTAAACATGGAGGTGTTAGATATGTAAGTATTCTAGAGACAGTTTACCTCCTGACAGGAGGTTTAGAAGAATTTTGGTCCTTACTTTTGGGTCATCCAATGGACATCTTCACTGACTATTCTCACTAATTAAATCACCTTAAATTAAACAAAGCCCCCTTCTGTCTTCCTCCCTCTCTGTCTTTCATGAGTATATGTATGCATATATGTATGTATGTTCAGCATATGTTCTTGAGAATTTAAATCTATTGTAAGAAAATATTCCTTGTATTTAACATACCTATATATTTTTCTGAATTCCTTTAGCAATAGATAGCTGCCTATTATTAGCTTTGCCCTAGAGGAGATAAGAAGGAATAAAGCAATATCTGCCCTTCAGTTGCTTATCACATAATTGGTGAGCTGTTACTAATCCATGCAAAGCAAATAGTAGGTAATTAAATGTTAGGGAGGTAAGCCAAAATACCAGAATATCTTAGGCCTTGGAGTCAGAATGCAGGAATTAGATTAAAAAGAGCTATTGAACTTACACTATGTCAGGTTTTATTTAGGGCACTGGGAATATAATGATGAATAAGTCAGTTTCTGCCTTCAAGGAGCTAACAATCTGGAAAGAAAAAGAATATTCAGAGAGACTTTTCGTGCAGGTGCATGCTGCTCCATAGAAAGTGTGTAGAGACACACAAGCAAGACCATAATGCAAGCAAAGGCATGAGGCAGCAGAGACTTGTGGCTCTGGAGGTGAGAACGTGAACTAAATGGGTAACAGGAATAGAAATAAAAATATGACAGGAGAAAAGACTTTGGAGCAAGAGGTATAACATATGGGCAAACTTTGTATAGTGCAGTCTGACTGGGGGTCAGGGAATGCTCACAGGAAGTCTTCAGAGAGAAGAAGGGATGAGAAGAAATAGTGTTTAGGGCATTGAACATTATATTAAATAATCATGACTGTTCATTAAATGATTTATGAAGGCAGAGGATTCAATACGTATTGAAAGTACTTGGACTGATGAATGGGAGTTGAAGAAAGGACACTGACTTGTACAAAAGTAAGTGAGATATAACCACATGTTGTTATCCAAACAGAAAGAAAGCTAGATATAAAAACCCATAGTCCCACTGAACAGAGCTAGTAGGCAGTGAAATGAGACAAGCTGGAACATGCCTATGAATTTTGGGCAAAGATACGTAATAAGTCCAATGTCGCTACAATCTTGAATCTGCATCTTGTGTGTGTCACTTAACCACTTTTGTGTGCAAAAATTGAAAGAAAATATTAGAAAACAATGACTACTAAAGGTTTTTCTGTTTGCTCCAAATTTATATCATGACAAATATCCTAACATGTCCTTTAAGGAGGTGGGTGAGTAATGGTCCTTAGTATGGGATGAACAATTGTTTTGTGTTGAAAAACATTAACTTATATTTTGGATGTTCATTGATTTTGGTAGAATTGAAAACTGACAGTTATAAAAAATAATATAGTTGCATTTACTTATAAAATAACTTTAATGTGTGGCTTTGCATATATTTATGGCCAGGAAGAAGAAAAACCTTCCACTTCACACTCTGTGTCTCCTTTTTTTATAACTACCAAATAGAAGTTTTCCTAGACATTCAATAGAAGCTCATTGCAGCTTCAAACTTACAAGGCTGAGGTCAGATTTTCTTTACTCTGCTACTTTCCTCTAAAAACACGTGTTGTAGTTGTTGGGTAATTTGTAGCTCGCTGTAGATATTAACATTGCTTGTCTCTTGTAGCTAACTAATGTGCTTATTTTAGGTAGCTCATTCATTTGATGGTAAAGATTATGTGCTGAGAGATATTGAGTGCCAATTTTGTGGAGAGATATTGCTTATGCTAATTCACATGCCTGGGCATTTAATTTGGTGCATTTACAGTTCAGCAAAATGACTTGGTTTTTCTTTTGTGGTGTAAGGGGAAATAGATTTCTACAGAGTTTGGACTATTATTAAAGGTTATAGGAACTAGAAGCTAATAATCATAATAATCACTACCATTCATCAACTGCTTGCTGTGTGCCAGAAGTTATTCTAGGTTCTCGCATATAAATTATTTTGTGTGCATTTTCCCGTAGAACAATGTCAGGGACTGAGGAGGGAAGGTGCAGTGCAATTCCCATTTTAGAGATGAGGAAACCCAGGCATGTAAGTTCACATTCCAGTCTAGCTGATTCTGATTTTTAATTTAGAAAGATGGGTTCTCTCTCGTTTTTCACTTCCCTCTCTTTAGACTTTTCTTTCATTCTTCTGTTCTTTCTTGCATCACCATTCCTTTTATCTTTAGAAATATCCTGATTGATTTATCCATCAAGTCATTAGCAAGTCATTGCCTTGTGTTTGCTCTATAGCTGTTCTCTCCAGATTGAAACACTCCCTCATGGTTACAGTGTTCATGAGGCTCCTAGAACCAACTTCAGCTGTAAATAATTGCCAGAGCAGGAGGACAAGCCCTCTCTGATGTGGCTTTCTGTAAGTTGTTCATTGAACTTTACTGATGCAGTTTCATGGGCCTGTCACCTTTGCTGCAGTAAACTGGCTAATGTCACTCAGGTACACGAAACATCAATAAACCCACCAGCTCACCAGAAATGTATAAGTGGAATCATGTATTTGCCCTGTCAGACTTTTCTTTATCTGCAATGAAAAGGGATTTATATGCATCTCTTCAGAAAATATAACACAGCAGTGCCTACCCCAAAGGCTCTTCAGTCATCTGTCTGATCCTGTAACTCTGATGTAGTAATGACTGGGTGTGCTTAAGACACAAGATATAGTCAAAGTGTCACACTTGGAAAGATTTTTCTTTTCTTTTTTTTTATTTTAGATATTTTCTTTATTTACATGCGAATTTCTCCATTCCCAGTTT
>NW_022196897.1:82115636-82125388 GCF_008632895.1 Mastomys coucha
CCATGTGCAGTTCTTGGTTGGTGGTTGAGACCCTGGGAGCTCCGAGGGTACTACTTAGTTCATATTGTGATTTTTCTGTACTGTGTGTATCTTGTACCATCAGGAACAGCGTTTCCGTCTTCACAGACCTAACCAGTCATAATAAGAAACTCTCCTGCCAGGGCCAGGAAGTAGGAGAGGGTGTGTTGATGAGCAGGGGGAGGGAGGAGGGAATAGGCAATTTTTCAGAGGGGAAGCCAGGAAAAAGGAGAACATTTGAAATGTAAATAAAGAAAATATTTAATAAAAAA
Source organism: Mastomys coucha (assembly GCF_008632895.1). Classification (NCBI taxonomy): domain Eukaryota; kingdom Metazoa; phylum Chordata; class Mammalia; order Rodentia; family Muridae; genus Mastomys; species Mastomys coucha. The sequence goes on from NW_022196897.1 coordinate 82,115,927, forward strand.
AAGAACGGAACTCTCCTGGCTCTTCCTCTCTTCCAGCCTCATTAGAATTAGTCTTGTTTCTACATCATGAATGACATTTGGTCCAGGCATTGTAATGGATGAAAGACCATGCGGACATGTATACAGTCTTGGAAACTCAGCTACCTAAATTAAAGCTGAAATTTATACTCACCTTAATGGGGTTTTTTGTGACTTAATCTCTTATACCTCAGGTTGGTCATCTGTGAAATGGCCCAACAAGAATCTCACCTAAATAGAACTTTTTGATGATTTATTTTAATTATCTTAAAAAATATGCATGTGCTCATTCTTAATAGCTGAGTAGTATTCTATTGTGTAAATTAACCACACTTTCTGTATCCATTCTTCTGTCGTGGGACATTTAGATTGTTTCCAGCTTCTGGCTATCACAAATAAGGCCGCTATGAACATAGCGGAACAAGTGTCCCTGTGGCATGGTGGAGCATCTTTTGGATATATTCCCAAGAGTGGTGTAGCTCGGTCTTCAGGTAGATCTATTTCCAATTTTCTGAGGAACCTCCATATTGATTTTCCAGAGTGGTTGTACCAGTTTGCAATCCCACAAGCAATGGAGGAGTTTTTCTCTTTCTTCATATCCTCTCCAATATGTGTTGTCATCTGAGGCTTTGATCTTAGCCACTCTGATTGGAGTTCAGGTGGAATCTCAGGATCATTTTGATTTGCATTTCTCTGACCACTAAGGACTTTGAACATTTCATTAGGTGCTTGCTTCTTAGCCATTCGAGATTCCTCAAATGTGTATTCTAGGTTTAGTGTTACACCCCGTTTTTTGATTGGGTTGTTTTTTGGTGATTAATTTCTTCAATTCTTTATATATTTTGGATATTAGTCTTCTATCAGCTGTGGGATTAGTGAAGATTTTTTCCTAATCTGTAGGTTTCTGATTTGTCTTATTGACTATTTCCTTTGCCTTACAGAAGTTTTCCAGCTTCATGAGGTCCCATTTATCAATTCTTGATCTACTGAGGTTATGCAGTGCTCACAAAAAGGGACCTATCATGACTGCTCTCCTAAAGACCCAACAAACAGCTGAAAGTGTCAAATGCAGATATTTCCACCCAATCAATAAACAGAAGCAGCTGACCCCTGTTGTTCAATTAGGGAAGGCTGAAAGAAGCTGAGAAGGGTGATCCTGTATGAGGACCAGCAGTCTTAACTAAATTGGACCCCCAAGATCTCTCACACATTGGACCACCAAACAGACAGAATACACCAGCTGATATGAGGCTCCCAACACACATACAGTAGAGGATTTCCGAGTCTGTGTTCATTCAGAGATGATGCACCTAACACTCAAGAGACTGGAGGCCCCTGGTCAAGAGACTGGAGTTTAGAGGTCAGGGGTTTGGGGAGGAGGTGTGGGATGTAAAGCAGTCATGAGGTAGATGGGGGGGACAGGGAATGGAATATGGAGTGTAAAAAATAAATTAATTTATTAAAATAATGTGCATGTGCATGAGTGGAGGATATGTACTTATGAATGCAGTAACCCATAGTGGCTAGAGAAGTTGTATCCCATGGATCCTCAGTTACATGTGTTCAGGAGCCACCACATGTGAGATCTGGTCACTGAACTCTGGTACTCTTAGATCATTCACTCACTATGACTAACCCAACTTCCCTGTGTCTTGCCTACCTAGATTTATATAAGATTGCTAATAACAGCAAGTATCATTTCTGAATAAATATTGATGCTTCTTGTTTTATCACATTGTTAGGTTCAGAGAGAAAAAGTCTGAATATTAGCTGACGAGTTTGAAAAATACACATGTCCCATTATACAATGTTCCTGATCCAAGTTAGGATGTAAACTATTAAAATTAAGACAGCAGCTGGAGGTGAAGCTCAGTGGTAGAATGCTGGCTCAGGCTATGTGAGGTTTTTAGTTTGATTCCCTGAGCTAAAGTAAGCAAATCAATGAGTAATACACACACACACACACACACACACACACACACACACACACACACATACATACACACATACACACATCACACACAACTTCATGTCTTTGTCTAAAATATGATTACTTTGGATTTCAATTCAAGGAAATATTTTTATGTAAATATGCTCTCATAGACAGCATCTTCTGCCCTCTCCTGGCTTCTGTAAGAAATTCAAGTAAGTGTGTAATTATATATGTCCTTGCTTTTATTTCATATCATGCACCTTAAAATTTGCCACATCTCAAGTTTCAAACAGGACAGTTACAAGTGAACTGCAAACAGGTACGACCATGGAAATTTCCAAAAAACCTTTGAGATTTTATTTGATTCCTTTCTTGGGGTTCATCCTAGATATCATAATTACTAAATAAGTAATTTAAATAGTATTATATATACATGATCTCAAAGACTGTTATTTGAGGTCATCAACATGGCTGAAATGATTAACCAGGTGCTTAAACTAGAACCTACACATAAGGAACTTCCATTGTAGTAAAAGTCTGGGGCTAGAGATTTCATTTGTAATTCACTATATTGAATTTTAACTGATTTTCGCCAACCTTTAAAGAACAAATAAAGTCATAGTTTTGAAGAGGTACTAGGGTTGGAATCAAAGGGTGGACATAATTTTCAAGTAGAGTGATTCAGATTGCCGACAAATGACTGCACTTCTCTTTGATTTTCAGAAACAGTACAGATTAAGGATCAGTTCACCACATTTTTGACTGAGTCATGTTTGAAGCTACCTGCACCATCTCTCACTCAGCCAGAGATGTCAGAGCATGGCAGAGTTCTCCTGTTAGAATACAGCAACAAAACAGAAGTTTGTGTTGGTGAATTCAAAGCGGTCACAAGACAGCTTGCTGTGTGCACGGTCAGCAGAGGTCCACCTGCTAAGAGAAGGCCTTACACATCTTTGTGTTTCATGCAGTTCAGAAGGATAAGTCAAATGGAATGAAAGGAACTTTGATGGGGAAGCCCAGTAAGCATGAAAAAAAATGAAAGGAACAAATAACCATAAAAACAGCAAAATAGTTTAGATGTCAGCTGTGGCATTGCCTTCCTTATCTCAGTAAGTACATCCAAAGCTGCAAGAGTCACAATCCAGACCTTTATGTCTCAAACATACTTTCATAGGTTATTAATGTCTAACATATATGTCCTTCTAAAATTCCTCTCTCCATAAAAATCAAGTAATTTTATGACAAGAAACTTCTCCTAGGCACTAAACTACATTATTAGTCCAGAGAATTAGCCCATGTAATTTACCAAGTGCTTGAACAAAAAGAACCATGGGAATATCTTATTTCTCAAATGCTGAAATGCTCACTAAAATGACCCGATACACCAACACCTCATACATCAAACATTTTGGTGGATTTGGCCACAAGTAAGAGTAAGATTAATTTTGAATTGATACAATCAGAGTAGTGGATTAAGGCATAAGTATGAGCAGTAAAAGCTAGCTCCTAAGCAATCTGATGTAAATCCAAGAGAAAGAATCAATTGCCAAGGGCACAGTTGACATAATTGCAAAAAGATCTGGAAGAAAATATTAAATCTCTCATTAACATTTTACCAAAGTAGATTCCAGAAACCTTATAGTATTACAAGTGTTTAAAAATTAAATCATGAAGTTAAAGGCATGTTTATAAGTGTATATAAAGACATATTTCATTGGCCCCAGAGTGGAATTTTTAATGAAGGTTTGTTGTCAAAATAATGTAATTAGGTCATTTAAAAAATTCTGTTACAAAACACAGAAATATATTTACAATGCTTAAACAACAAATTTAATAATGAGTATTATTTCTCACAATCTCTAAGACATTCCAGTGATTACAGTTTTAAAACAGGGAGCTACAAAAAGTACCCAATCTTATTGTGTCTTAGTATTGACAAAATTCTCCATCTTAAACAGAAGCATGGAGGGTTGTTATTAGATTCTGAAAGGAGTCTGTGCCGTGAATACCATGACTATCCTCTGAGGTTCCTGAAAACTCTGTGTCTCTGTCTATATGGCGCTGAGAAATATATTGCATATGAAGTCTCTTTTCTCTTGTCATTAAGTTCTCAAATCAGGACTGAGGTATCTGGTACTTGTACTGATGAAGCCTGGATCAAGCAGACCATTTTCTAACTTTCAAAGAACAAGAATTATCAAGACATGCTTCTGAGTTTGTGTCATTGGATAGCGATGGCCAGTATCAGAGTTAAGAGGTTTGAAGGGGGGTACATGTCAATGGATATTATATTTTCCCTATATTCTCATAATTGAATGAATGTATTCAAACACTTCCTATAATATAGAAGCTTCAATTATTCAAAGCATAGTATATATTCATGAAGACAAGTAATAAAGATGTTGAGGAATAAAACCCCAAGCTCTAGTATATTAGATTTGTGAGAGGATAGTAGATATCATATTTGTACATTTATGCTTTATTCCCTTGTTTTTTCTAAATTCTCCACAATGCATATTAATTTACACAATATGTCAAAGGATGCATTTGAGCTTCATATCCTCTATTGTATATTGGAGCCAGTGTCTATAATATATGATTTGGAATTAAAAGTATAACAGAATTTTAAACTTATATCTGTAAGGTTAATTCTGTCATATAAGTGATGACCTTAAATGCATGAAGGCCTGAATTTGATAGTCAAAACCCACATGGAAAAATAAAACTGAGATATAGTGGTACATTCTAGGAAGAGCATCACTGGGGAGGTAAAGAAATATCGATCCTAACCAGGCAACACTATTTGGTGAGCTCTGGGCCACTGAAAGATCTGGTTTCATTGAATCAGAGTGGATAGCACCCAAGGAACAACTCATAAAGTCAATTCCAATGTCCACATTTATACACACACACACCTATTCACTTACATGTACATGAATATATTTATATATAAAAAATAAAATTTTATCCCTTTCTTCTCCTATAAGAAAACAGAAAAGAATAAGGAAAAGATACATGTGTACATGATTGGAAAATACAGGCAAGAAATCAGCATTTACTCTTCTTTCGTCTCTGTAGATTTTGGTGCTTTATTTTGAATACTTATACTACTTTTCTATGGCACCTGGAGAGTGAACATACAGTGTAGTTAACACATGGCTCACTATCTTTATATGAAATTTCCAGTTCCTTTAAAGTTTATCATGAGCATCAGTGTTAAGAAGACAAACAATGTTTCATAAGTCAACTCAGTTTCTCTGTTTTATAGCTTGAACACGTGTTTCCATCCTAGTTTCTCTACACAGTTATGGACTGAGATGCACAAACAAATCCTAAAGCTTGTTTGGGATATCTTTACAGAAATATCCCCATCGGGGAATGACTCACTGCAATGCTTTATCTTGCTGAAAATGTATGGCTAATTTTTATAAGGTCTTATATAAAGATCAACCACATCTTTTGTCTTAAAAATAAAGCAAAGGAAAACAAAACAAAACAAAATGGTCATGGCCTAAATCCAGAAATTATTTCATAAAGGTCATAATTTGTTGAGCTAATGAAAGAGCTTTATTGATACCCTCTTTTACATTACAAAGAGACCTATCTCACTATTTCAAAAATGTGGCCAGTATATAAGTTATGATCAGTGGCTCAGAAAAGGTTCATTCAAGGATGGCATAGATGAGGTTTATATTTATGTATGTCATCTTTAAACGAATTATGGGTTCTTATCAAATCCTTGCTACTGGCCAGACATTATGTAAGTATTTTATGTGTCTTATATCTGTCATGAATGATGTTGAGTAAATTTAGAATTGACACAAAGCTTCCAGTGTATTTTTCTGTTAACAGTGTCCTTTCTCTTGGAGAAATCATCTCTATGTATTATCATAAGTCACTCTTGTGAGGGTCCCAAGCCCATTCTCTACTCTCTCCTAATTGGATTAGAATCAAAAACTACCTGAAATAGAAGAAAAAAATAGTTTCTCTGTCCAACACAAAGTTGCCAGTGAATTCAAGATTCAGGTCTGATAATAGCACTCTAGGTACAGCTGGAAAGCCAACTCAAAAATGGAGACTCTCTGAAAGAGAGTAAATTATGAATAAGGTTCAGAAAAAAAGAATAGAGATCACAAGTAGACTCTTGACATTTACCTCAAGGATCTTTTATTTCTTAAGCCTGGTTTTAGTAAACTGGAATACAATCCTTTCTCTGTATAAAGTATCTAGAATTGATAATTAAGAATAAAAGTAAAAACATCCATTATTGTTTTTATCCATTAATACATATTATTCCTTAGCCTCACAGTAAATCTAAAAGTTAATATTATCACTTCTGTCTTACAGATGATGAATGATTTTCTGAAAACCATTCATTTAAGAATGGGAGTTGATATTTAATCTGCATTGGAAACAGCTTCAAATCTTGTGATCTTTCTCATCTGTGTATCATGCCACATCTAGATTCATTCACAATTTTGACATAAGTTTAAGGAGACTGGTGCACATTATGGATGCTGTGTTTCTTTGCTTTCTCTAATCCTGTCAAGCTGTTGTATTTACACGGTGCTGCATCCTACATGTGTGCATGTTGACTGCCAAAGGGATACTCCGCTCAGGGCTCAGGAATAATTTCTGAGACTCATTATTCATTCATTATGCTCACAGTGAAGATAAAATTAAGACAACAATCAGTTTTCTGAGGACAGGGGTTATGAGTGTGTTTTAAAATATGAAAATTTCTGAATTACAAGCATTTATTAAGCTGCCATACACCTTCTAATCTGACTGGATTCCATCTGGTATGATTTTTGTCTCTGGTCTTGACAAAATGTAGATTGCTAATGAGCACCTGCTTATCCTGCTTTTATTGTTTTTGTTTAATGATTGTTTGGTTTCATATCCTATGAAACCAGGTGTATTTGTGTCTACATTTAGGAATCTTTTCATATGGAGTCCTGGATGAGTTATGATAGTTTGGTGTTTCCACAATGTCTCAAAATTCCTGCCTAGCCCAGCAAAGTCAGATAATGTTCTCAAGGTCATATAGTCTTTCAGCTGCACAGATGAAAGTTGCCAGCTAGAATCAGCTGCCAACAGAAAACATTTTAAATAATTTAGGTTATTTTTTCATATCTCCAAATAAAAATACTTGTCAATTAGATTTGTGTCACAGTGCACTCTGCCTTCTCCCCCACAATCTGTCCGTGAATTAATGAAACATGAAATGGGAAAATTACAGGTTTTAGAGTCACAGTCTGGGATACATACGGTAAAGTGTAAAAGCCTCTGCATTAATTATGTATATTGTAGCTTATTATAATGTGCTACCTTTTTTTTTCTTTTGCTTAAGCAATGGCCTTAAAAGATGAGAACTAAAAGAAATCACTGTTCTTTACAGTTTGAATTGGAGTCTCAAAATATCTCAAGAATGACACAAGTAACATGTCACACAATATCTTGGCCTGTAGATCCTTGCTTGCTGTCTTCTCTGATGCATGGATGACCACAGGATGTGGGACAAAATGTCTCAATGGATAAATGTGAGCATGTGTATTTTGTTCTATCACCTTCATTTCATTGTAGGCGGTTTAGGCAAAGAAAAGAAGTCTTGTAACTGCTGAAAGCAGGTTTCAAAAACACAACAGGTTCTCGGGCTAAGCACAGATTCTCAGGCTAAGCATCAAAGTTCTAGTCTCGATCAGGCCCACTTTCTCTGAACCTTCATAATTTGTCTCCCTTTCCTGAGCTTCACAGTTCTAGGGTATCCTCAGCAAATTTCAGAGAATCAGCATTACTTTTATGTGTCCTTAACTCCAATTGCAAGTTTAGGTATGAGAGAGTTTCAATATCTCCGTTTCAGGAAATTGATTATTCTGAAGATCGAGATTATTTAGGCATATATATCTTAGAGAGTTTCTAACGATTATTTCAAAGATAACAATTACAACCTTCACGCACAGAATGTTGACCAAGCACTGCTCTGAATGTTTCAGTGTTCCTGAGTCATGGTCATCTTTGAAGTCTGGGATGCTGTTATCCCATAATACAGATGAGAATTACACATTGTCACCCTGACTGGCCAGACTAAATGATTATAAATCATTTGCTTTTATAAAAAAAAGGAAGCAGAGCCAGGTGGTAGTGGCACACTCCTTTAATCCTAGCACTTGGGAGGCAGAGACAGGTGGATTTCTGAGTTCGAGGCCAGCCTGGTCTACAGAGTGAGTTCCAGGACAGCCAGGGCTATACAGAGAAACCCTGTCTCAAAAAACCAACCAACCAACCAACCAACCACCAAACAAACAAACAAAAAATAAAAAAAGCATACAGCTCATCTCCTTCCAGAATCATCTTCTCCCATGGATGACTTAATGGAACAATAGGGAAAAGCCAGAAGTTCTGTGAGAATCAACCTCATTCCAAGTTAAACACTTGGGGAAGAATAATGCATAAATGTACCAACTGTGCAAACCTTGCCCGATTTCATCGGACCTTCTTCAGTTTATAGGGTGAAAGGAGCAGAAAGTGTGCTTTACCTGAACCCGAAGTGTAGTCTTACTTGGCTCACAAAAGTGAGAAACACGGCAGCAGGTTGTTTGTTCTCCAGGTGTGGTTGAGTAGCCCCAAGGAATTCAGTGTCACACAAATTGGTGTACCTTCTTCTCTGTTCTCTCTCCTCTCAATTTGAACCTGAGGCACGTTCTTTCTGCTTTTCTTACCTTGCTAAGAGTAAGATGCCTATCAGCATTTAGCATCTACTTGAGAGATTAAAATTTTTGTGTGTGTGTGTGAGGTAGGGCTCTACTTCTGAAAAAATTTTTCAAAAGCCAGAGATTGACTGCCATTTCATAACTTATGCTTCTGAGACTATATATATATATATATATATATATATATATATATATATATGAGATCTTTATCATGCAGAATGTGGCAAGTGTATTTAATCAGTGTTTGCTGTGGAACTGCTATTGTGAGAAGCTCAGGTCAACACAGAGACAGGTGAGCACGCTCCCAGCATAATCAGGAGATGCATTTAGGGCAAGCAGAAACAATAAATGTCTCTGTGTGCAACATTACTATGTCAATGGAGTGATAGATCTGAATGGACAGGTGAATCAACATGAGTGAAACTGTCTCTGGGTAAAATATCATTGTCTAGGTTATACTTATTGTTAAATGCTATTTCTCCCTCATCAGAGCCAACCACGGGACCATATTCACTATTGTTAGTAAAAAATCAGACTTTCTTAAAATAGCTGAATTGGGAAATCTTTTTGCTACACAGAAAATATTGTTGCTGTGATAATTGTGACAATAGAAGCCTACTGGAAATGAGTCAAGAAGTAGAAAAGACACAGCAACAGCCATTTCTGCTCTTACATAAAAGCAGAGTAGGAGCAACCCAGAATTTTCACATTGTAATTTCTTCTAGACACATTGTCTCTCTCCTCCCTTCCTGTTCTCTCTCTCTCCCTCCCTCCCTCCCCCTTCTCTCTCTCCCTCCC